>NC_059345.1:37243047-37450547 GCF_019703515.2 Myxocyprinus asiaticus
GTGAGTATGTTGTTATGGATTGGCCTCCTTTCACTTCCATTGTAAGTGCCTCACTGTAACAGATTTTTGGTAATCAACTTTATGCCACAAATGCTGTCGATTGTACTTAACTTTTATTGAACCTGGAATATTCCTTTAAGACAACTAAACAAAGCATCTGAAATCTTTGGGGTGGCTACTGATTGTTATACACCTTTTCAATTTGCCAAGCTCCAGTTTGTGCTAGATATGACATCTGTTTACAAGTAGCAGTTCCCAAAAGATCCGCCAGAGGTGATCAAATATCAGAGGCGCCGACAGCAACTTTTCTCCTCTTCTCCCTCTCCTTCCTTCAACAGGGGCTGATTTACTATCAATGCTAAACACTCGCTGGTTGGCTGAGCTTCCGGTTCGGCCATCTTGTTTGTGAACATTATTTACAACATATTTTGGGTAAATAAGTTATGCCAAGGTTTATAATGACCGTTTTAAGAATAGGATATTGACCTCTGCCATAACTCTAGCTGAGGACTCAAATGGACGACCCAGTTATTTCAAATAGGCAAATTCAGCTTTGACCAATCACAGAGAACTTAACTAATATGCAAATATATGTTTTATCATCGTCCTACGTCAGAAGCGCTGGAACCGCCCAGCCGCGATATTAACTACGTCAAAACTTCGCTATTTTATTCCTGAAATGCTCGCGTTCTCACAGGAGGATTTGGCTTCGTTTGGGTAAGTTCACTTATTTATTTCCTTTCCTTGGCTAATGAGAGTGTAGATATAGAGTGCGATAGTGCTGAAATTCAGGAGGCTGTCAGTCCTGATGAGAGAGAGAGAGAGAGTGAGAGAGATAGATAGATAGATGCCTGAAGGGATTCCCTGCCTTGATGAAGCGCTCAGTGTGCTCGCGGCACCTGAACTCAGGTAGACTGTCACGAAACGAGCTCCACGTGAAAGTCTCGCGCATGGACAACACTGGGTTTCTAGTGGTTCTGAATTAACAGCGAACGACCACACTGAAGGAAGTAGACCGGAGTGCTGCCTCGTTTCGACCAGGACGAATATAACAGGAGGAACACGCGAGTTAATTTAAATGAATATCCTCTTCCTTCGCTGTTATGAAAACATGAAGAGCACGTACGAGTGTGCTGTTTGAAGCTGGCGATGATGAAGACTGATGTTCTGTGTGGTACAGTGATTTCATCAGTACTGGAGTGTAGTTTCACTTTTTCTCCAGCACAGAGGTAATCAGTTGGACAGGTGAGATTTATAAGAGGCTTGACCATTGGAAGAGTTACAGTATACAGATGATATGCTGAGGTTTCTGACCCTTACAAAAAACACTTTGGTGGTACCTTGGTACAGTAATGGAATCAGATGATAACACCGCTGGCAAATATCATGATACTGAATGATTACAATATGTATGTACCATGGTATTTACTTGGTACTCCAAAATATACCTCATGTCATGTGGTATTTACACGGTGCATGTCCAAAATGTAGTACCATGGTGCTTTTTGGTACTTTTTGTGAATGTTAATTGCAGACCTCGGTTAAATATTTTGCCCTCTAACTGTTTGTTTTTGACCCAAAACCTAATATAATTTTACAGGCTGCCAACATGTTGATAAAGGACTCTAGTTATCTGCTTTCCATCCTGAGGAATCTAACAGGTCCTCTTCAAACAATAAGTTGAGTGTTTTTATTTTAACTCAGACAATAATCATAATCTGTTTACATACATGTAAATGGATCTTAAACATCTTATATTGGTTTTCAGTTGTGTTGGCTGTGAAAATAGCCATTGATGCTGGCATGGCATGAAAAGCAAACAATCAAACAAACCCATAGTTTCTAACCGGAAACTGGCCTAACAGGTGGATTGAATTAGTGAAATCTGGAAAGGAAAGATGCAGGCATTCTTTAAAGTGTTGTTTGATTCAACCTCCAATATCAGATGACTACAGGGATTCTGCCAAGTGATAGTTTGTGACAGGAGTGTTGTTTGGTAAACAAAGAGTCAACCAGAATCAACTGTGTGAGCAGGAAGTGCTTGAATTTGGAGACGTACTTCGACCATCACTAAACACTATCTCAGTCTGAAGTGTTGACAGAATTTACATCAGGAAGCAAAATGTCGTTCAGTGTTGAGTAAATGGAAAAGACACTCACTTGACTCCAGCAGGCATAGTATAATGTGAGCCTACATACTTTTTTGTCTGCTTGAATATCATCTGCATTGAGTCACGATGAGATGACAGATAATGGAAGCACTATTCCATTATAGATCAAGAAAAGACAAACATGTTCAGCTAGCCTTACATTGACAGCCTTTAGCTTTGATTACGGCGCGCATTCGTCGTGGCATAGTTTCGACAACCTTATGCAATGTCACAACATTTATTTTCATCCAGAGTTGCATACATTTTTGGCGAGATCTTGTATTGATGATGGGAGAGTCTAACCACTCCGTAAAGCCTTCTCCAGCACATCCCAAAGACTTTCAGTGGGGTTAATGATCAGGACTATGTGGTGGCCAATTCATGTGTAAAAATGATTCCTCATACTCCCTGAACCACTCTTTCACAATCTGAGCTTGTGAACCTTGGCGTTGACGTCCTGTCCTGAAATATGTCCCTGCCATCAGGAAAGAAAACATCCATTGATGGGATAACCTGGTCATTCAGTACATTCAGGTAGTCAGCTGACTTCATTTTATTGCCGCATAACGCTGCTGAGCATAGACCTGACCAATTGAAGCAACCCCAGATCATAACATTGCCTCCAGAAGCTTGTACAGTGGGCACTATGCATGATGGGTGCATTGCTTCATGCGCTTCCCTTCTTACCCTGACGCCCTCTTCACTTTGGAATAGGGTAAATCTGGACTCATCAGACCACATGACCTTTTTCCATTGCTCCACAGTCCAAGCTTTATGCTCCCTAGCAAAGTGAAGTCGATTTTTTTCAGATTAGCCTCAATAACAAGTGGCTTTCTTGTGGCGACACAGCTGTTTAGTCCCAATCCTGTAAAATCTCATTGCATTGTGCATGTGGAAATGCTCTTAATTTCACTATTAAACATTAATAAATTTTTTACGATGTAACTTCAAGCGTTTTAGTGATCTCCGATCAGGATCATTCAGGATTTCTTTTCCGACCACATTTCTTCCGTAATCTGACAGTTTGCCACTATCCTTCCAGGTTTTAATAATGCGTTGGACAATTCTTAACCCAGTTCCAGTGATTTTAGCAGTCTCCTTAGTTGTTTTCTTTGCTTGATGCAGGCCAATAATTTGCCCCATTCTGAAACATAGTAACATCTTTTCCACGACCACGGGATACGTCTTCTGACATGGTTGTTTAAGAAATAAGAAGCTTCACACTGCATCAGTTAGGGTTAAAAGCAGACCTGGGTGGGGCCCAGTCGCAAGTTCGAATCCAGGGCGTGCTGAGTGACTCCAGTCAGGCTTCCTAAGCGACCAATTGGCCCGGTTGCTAGGGTGGGTAGAGTCACGTTGGATTAATCTCCTCGTGGTCGCTATAATGTGGTGCTCGCTCTCGGAGGGGCACGTGGTGAGATGTGCATGAATGCCATGGAGAATAGCATGAGCCTCCACACGCACTACGTCTCCGCGGTAACGCGCTCAACAAGCCACGTGATAAGATGCACGGATTGATGGTCTCAGACGTTGAGGCAACTGAGATTCGTCCTCCGCCACCTGGAATGAGGCGGGTCACTACGCCACCACGAGGACTTAGAGCGCATTGGGAATTGGACATTCCAAATTGGGGAGAAAAGTGGAAGAAAAAAAAGCAGACCTGGGCAACTTAAAGAGCTTTTTTTTTTTTTTTCGCACTGGATATTTCAGCTATCTTGAATTGGTACTAACGCGCCTCCACAAGCGTTTAACATGCTCAGGGTTGCCAGATAAGAGATGCAACACCCCCAGTTTGAGATTTATACTTGAGCAATTGGAAATATTCCACCTAATGTTATACTTATTTTATGCAGTCTGGCAACCATGCACATGAGTGTGCTCTTTCTAGCTCTCGCTTTCCCCTTTGAACAAACTCAGCGATCTAGTGCAATATTCTGCTCAAGGAAAAGTGTTATACGGCCACTCTTGTCCATTCTTGAGGCTGCTTGCTGCATGTTTGGTGCTGCTAAGTTTGCAGGTAAACCTTCTCAGTGATGAAATTAAATATTAAAGTAGATCTCGGCATTGACACGTGGGGTAATCATTGACACGCGAGCAAAGGCAAGTGAGAGACGAATATGTGTATGTATTTTTTTATTTGTGCAATTTAGAAATGAAGTCCCCTCGCACCTATATGTTAATGTAACTCTTGCAGTAATCATTTATTATAGTCATGCAGCCTGTTTTATTCAGTTGTGTGCTGAATGGAAAGTTTAGTGTGTAAACGGGTAATGTTTTGAGAATAAAATATGTAATCTCGCCCGCTTGGCGACAAACATTAAAAGTTCTATAATTTTCTGTTTTTTTTTTGTTTTTGTTTTTGTTTTTTATTAAAACAGACCCCTGATGTAGAGAGTGTTAAATTGAACAATAAATTAACAGGGAAGTAGAGATGGTAAAATAAATAATTTATAATAAGCTCAGCCTTTATTCAGTTTGTTTAATGCCTGATATCTACCTTTTGTAGAGCAATAAAATACTTTAGGCAATTGCAGAATAGTCCCATTAGTAACACATACACTTCAGAAAATTGAGTACACAACTATTTCTGGGCTTAAAAGATACAAAAACCAAATCAATGTGGAACATGGTATCTCAAAAGGAAGACAATGTGAACCCCTATGCACTATTTAAAACCCGATGTGGCCCCTTTACCAAAATAGTTGCCCACCCCTGGTTAAAAGAATTGTTGCCAGCTGAAAATTAATCACTGCAATAATGATCCAGTCATAGGCTCCTAAATATCTACTTATTTAATTCCAAACGGCGACTCTTTTGGCCAGGCAGTGTCATTTTTTACATCAACTAAGAACTGGTGTTGATGACTTGAGATGTTAATAGTTGGTGCAGAACTTAAAGGAATATTCCAGGTTCAATACAAGTAAAGCTCAGTCGACAGTATTTGTTGATTACCACAGAACATAATTTCGAATAGTCCCTCCTTTTCTTAAAAACAAACAAAACAAAAACAGTGAGGCACTTACAATGGAAGTGAATGGGGCCAATTTCTGGAGGGTTTAAAGACAGAAATGTGAAGCTTGTAATTTTATAAAAGCATTTAAATAATATATTAGTTTTAACAGAAGAATTAATGTGAGCTTTAAAGTTGCTTAATGGTCTTTTTTTGTTTTGTTTTTTACAGTTGTTTTAGGGTTTTAGAGTTTGTTGACATTACTTCGTCATGCAACGGAGTTATAAAATTGGCTATAACTTTACACAGAAAAAGTTAGTAAGTGATTTTATCACAATAAAATCATGTAACTTAACACACATATTGTTTATGTCTTGTGGCTATACTTTTGAAATAATGATTATTTTAACGTTAACAGATTGGCCAAATTCACTTCTATTGTAAGTACCTCGCTGGAACCCAGTTTTATTTATTTATTTATTTTAAAGAAAATGAGAGGCAAGTCAAAATAAATATTTTTGGTAATCAACATTATGCCACAAATGCTGTCGATTAAGCTTAACTTGGATTAAACCCTGAATATTCCCTTAATGGTCTATCTTTTCTACACAAAGACCCAATTTCACCTGATATTAAGATGCATCTTGGGTGATCCAATCACATGTGGTCAGGTGAGACACAGCACTTACATCTGGTCACTTAAATGCGTCACCTGTGACCGCTTGTGTTTGGATTTCACGGGGAGGGTTTCTCATTTGTGTAACTGCACGTTGAAGGTGCTATAAGCGATTTTAGCCGTTCTACAATTTCCACAAGTTGTCAAACTGAGCCGTTTGTATTAGCCACGCCCCCTCTTTCCAAAACCCGCAAAAAAATTGTGTTCTCAACTGACAACTGTTATGAGCAACATGGCATAAAAATGGCATTAAGCTTCAATAAATCGCTGCAACTACAATACTTTGAGAATGCGCAAAATGATTGACAGGCAGAAAGCGGCAGAGACCACGGCCCGCGGACACGTTTTTGTTTGCTTTTTTTGTTTACGGAGTCAAGAGCTGTCGCAGAGACAGGTGAGATATCTCACGACACTTATTTCATTAATATCTCTCAGGGAGTGGGACATTTTTTTGAAAAACTTACCATGAAAAAATAACTTACAGCATCTTTATGTTCAGTCAACAGAATTTGTGGCATTATGTTTATTACCACAAAAAATAATTTAAACTTGTCCCTCCTTTTCTTGTAAAAAGCAGTGTGATAAAATCGCATACTAAACTTTTCTGTTAAGTTATATCCAATTTTACATAAACTATTCATGCTTGTATAAAGCCTCTCATAACCGACAAAGTTTAAACTCTTGTTTTAGCGCAGCGGTTGATTGACAGGTGAGGGTGATGCCTCGTTTCTGTCCTGGAAGCATCAGGACGGATTAGCGTTTACAACTCAAATGCGATGTGGTCACATGCATTTTTGACTACCTTCATATGTGGTTTTTGTGATCTGATCACAAAATGTTTCAGACCCCGTTTACACTGTATTTATCTCTGACCACATGTGGTGGGATCACCCAAAACGTATCTTTAATACCAGGTGTAAACGGGGTCTAAAACTATGGGTTATGGTTATATTTCCTGCGCCGTGTCATGCACTGGCAAGCAGTTGTTTCTCTCTGTTTCTCTTTTTAAGGAGTGGCTTTTGTCTTTCCACAATTGAAGGAGGTTCATTATTTGTGCACTCTTATGAAAGATTACGCTGATCCTCCCTCCTTTATGTTTAAAGTACACGTAGAATAGAGAAAGGATTGTCAAACCTAGACTGCATTCATTTTGAATTTTTTTGCAAGACCTGAATGACTGTGGAGTTTAGTTTAAATGCAGATTGAGGATTTTCCTGGATGAAAACACTGAGTGTGATGTTTTGTTCAAGGCTAGCCTTGTTCGAATCTCATTCTAAAAGAAATAACTGAAGGCTGATAATTGAGAGCATGGGTTGTTCCTGATCACCAACAAATTAAACTTCCGTTGTAATTTACTCACTCTCATGTTCTTCCAAAAATACATTACTTTCTTTTGTGGAACTCAAAAGGAGATGTTGGGCAGAATGACAGCCTCAGTCGCCATTCACTTTCTTCCAATTGTATTGAAAAAGATATACTGAAAGTGAATGGTGAGACTAACAAACTGCCTAACATCTCCTGTGATATTCCACAGAAGAAAGTAAGCTATACGGGTTTGCAACAACAGGAGGGTGAGTAAATGATGGTAGATTTTTCATTTTTTGGTTGAACTTTCACTTTTCCAAAAAGAGAACAATGTCCTCATGGTGCAAGTAAAGTGTTGAAAGAGAGAGATAAGAACACCATATCTTCGTTCTGTTGTTCCACTTATGATGTGGATGTCGTTGAAACTTTACTGGCCACCTGTTGTGTTGGTTAAAGCTGCCTGTGCTGTGGGAAAATGAGGTTACTTGATAGCAGTGGTCCAGGATCAGCTTTACACATCCCCAGAAAAAAACCCTGGCCGTAATCAAAGAAACTGGTCTCGGGTCTCTGGCAAAAGGCAACCTCTACCTGCTCTTTAGATGAGTCACAATCCATCATGTATGACTTTGCTTCTGTCACAGGGCAATTTCACAACGGAAATGTGTTGACGTGCAGTCCAAGACCAGAAGCACTGACACCCAGATGTGCCTCATCTTGTTAGTGCATGTGCAGTCTTGCTGGCATGAAAAAGCTAGTGAATTAGAATTGTGAAACACATTGAATTAACTGATTGATTAGTGACTTTTCCTGATCCAGAGATATTAGGCATAATGCAGAAATGTAGGTTAAAGGGGTAACTCCCCCAAAAATGAAAATTCTGTCCCCATTTACTCACTCTCATGTTGCCATTGACCACTTTATTAGGTTCACTTATTTATTCATGTGGCTGCAGTGCATAAAATCATGCAGATACGGGTCAGGAGCTTCAGTTAATGTTCACATCAACCATCAGAATGGGGAAAAATGTGATCTCAGTGATTTCGAGCATGGCATGATTGCTGGTTTGAGTATTTCTGATCTCCTGGGATTTTTATGCACAACAATCTCTAGTGTTTACCCCAAATGGTGCCAAAAACAAAAAAAAAAAATCCAGTGAGAGGCAGTTCTGTGGATGGAATGGCCAGATTGGTTCGAGCAGACAGAAAGGCTACGGTAACTCAGATAACCACTCTGTACTATTGTAGTAAGCAGAATAGCATCTCAGAATGCACAACATCTTGAACCTTGAGGTGAATGGGCTACAATAGCAGAAGACCACGTTGGGTTCTACTTCTGTCAGCCAAGAACAGAATGCTGTGGCTGCAGCTGGCCTACCATTTGTGTACTTTAGCAGAAATCGAGATTCATCGGAACAATCTATGTTTTTCCAGTCTTTAAGGGTGCTTTCACACTAGCACTTTTGGTGAGCACCCGAGTTCGAATGACGCCAATGTTCGGCTCGTTTGGGTGGTGTGAACGCTGTTTTCTGAACTCTGGTGCGGTTTGCGGGTCCACATTTGAAAAGGTGGTCTGGGGTATGGTTCATGTGAACTCTGGTGCGGTTCGCTGCTAATATGAACACAATCGTACCAAATTGCGGAAGTGAACCCTTATTGATGACGTATAATTTGCATCTTTGCAGGCTCCCGATCGCAATTATTATGGTTTAATTTCTCAT
Organism: Myxocyprinus asiaticus; assembly: GCF_019703515.2. Taxonomy (NCBI): domain Eukaryota; kingdom Metazoa; phylum Chordata; class Actinopteri; order Cypriniformes; family Catostomidae; genus Myxocyprinus; species Myxocyprinus asiaticus. The sequence goes on from NC_059345.1 coordinate 37,251,846, forward strand.
ACCAGCTTGTGACCAAATAAATCACCTTCAGAGAGCAGCTCACATGCCTCACTCTTGCAATGCATCCGCTGGCTCGCGGCAGACAAACGCTAATATTCTTCACTTCATTGCCCATTCAATGCATCTGTGGCAGACAAATATAATTGCTGTTTTGTGCATGTAAAGTTTTGGTGGTAAATCCAAAGAGCTGAATACTTCAATAACACAGTGAAGCTGATGTCTTCTTGAGTTGTTGTCTAGTTACAGTAGTAAACAGCTGCCGCTTATACTCACATTGATGATGTAATTGGACTGTGGTTCGGACCCAAAAAAATGATGTGAACAGAGACCAGCAGGGGGAGGGGGTGGAAACAAACTCCGGTTCGGTCCAAGCAATTGAACCAAGTGTGAAAGCACCCTAACTCTCCAGTTTTGGGGAGTCTGCAGCCTCAGCTTTATGTTCTTGGCTGACATAAGTGGAACCTGACGTGGTCTTCTACTGTTGTAGCCCATCCACCTCAAGGTTTGACATGTTGTGCATTCTGACATTCTGCTCACTATAATTTTACCGAGTTGTTATCTCAGTTACCTTCTCCGTTGACCTCTCTCATCAACAAGGTGTGTCTGTTTGCAGAACTGCCGCTCACTGGATTTTTGTTTTGATTTTGGCACCATCCTGAGTAAACTCTAGAGACTGTTGTGTGTGAAAATCCCAGGAGATCAGCAGTTACAGAAATACTCAAACCAGCCCGTCCGGCACCAACAATCATGCCATGCTCAATCACTGAGAGCACATTTTTTCCCCATTCTGATGGTTGATGTGAACATTAACTAAAGCTCCTGACCTGTATCTGCATGATTTTATGCATTGCACTGTTGCCACATGTTTGGCTGATTAGATAATTGCATGAATAAGTAGGTGTACAGGTGTACCTAATGTGGTCAGTGAGTGTAGTTGTCTATGCATATTTAGTTGGGAAAGGAGAAAGTATTCAACACAGAAAAAGTTACTTACTTCAGCTTTAAATCTCCTCTTTGGGTTCCACGGATGAAAGGGTAATCGGCAGCATTAACCAGTTATTAACCTGTTAAACGATAAGCCATGAATCAAACAAGTGATCAAACAGGCATGACACAGGTTTATACTGGCTGAAACAAAACAAACTCCCATGACAGATGTGCATATTTAGCAATAATTATTACATCAACCTTTGAATGAACAGCGGTAGACTTCTTATATTTTGTAACAAACACATTTTGAATAGATCGCTTGCATGCCAAATTAACATACGAGGGGAGAACATTTCGCAGTTTAACAATAAAAGAATAAAACATAGCCTACCCACATATTGAGCTGCTGGGCAATCCTAATTATTTTTGTGTAGAAAAATCAAGCTATCTTCATGGGCAGGGGTCATTATGGTACACAGCCAGATGACGGCAAGCCTGGTAACACGCTCCGAAGGCACTGACGTCACGTCATTGCATCGCCTCTTCTGTGTAACATAAGTGATATGCGGGACTGTAAGGCTTTTTACTTTTTGACCAATAGTATTAGTCACTTCTCTAGTTTGGAACAACAAAATGGTGAGTAAATGATGACAGAATTTTCATTACTGCTTCAACTATCCCTTTAATATCTGTTATGGACGTGGATATGTAAGACATAATTAATAGTTAGTTTTTTTTTAATATTACACTATGTTCATAGTGTATATATGTTGGGGGGAGAATCGCAGTATTTTTCAGTAGTAGGAAGTTACACATGTTTTTGCTTGTACAGATAATGGCCTGCACTGCTATTGTTCTGAGACTGCAGGGCTCTTATCAGCTGTAGGCTAATGCAGTTGCTGGATAACACCTCTGGCCTATGGAGGTGGACACTATTCTCACAAGAAAAAAATTCTGACTTGATACTTACAGCCTAGGAAGCCATTCTTATAAGTCAGTACAGTCCTCACAGGCAAAGAGACTGAGCAAAACTGGTAACTAGCTGGACCTGAAAGGTTGGCAGTGGCTGTTTACATAAATCTGTTTGGTTTGGGTCTGTTGTCTCTGTGCCACAATGTTTCGTAAGAACCACAGATAAGCCATTGCCACTGCAGTGGCTTAGAAAGTCTTTGAAAAGGGTCAGTAAATTAAACCTGAGTACACAATACACAAGTTTTGCCTCACCTATAGCCTGATTATAAATATCATATATGTTTCATCCTTAGATGATGTGACGTGACAGTAGGCCTTGATTACAATATACTTGCCTAGATGCTTCCTGGTTTAAGACAGATGTACTTGAAAAACATTTGTTATTTAGCTTCACTGAAATCAGTCCCAGATAAAGGGAGGTGCCCTGCAATTTTGAGCACAGGTGGTGACAGATGCAGATATGCCTGTATGATTTAATACCTCCTCATAGAGCTGTGAGTTTGCTGCTAATTGAAGATACAATACACTTGTTTTGAGCTGGTTGTTTTTTTTTTTTTTTAAGATTCTAGATTAAATACAACCACACAGTGGACTCTGAGTTCTTTTCAAAACAGTATAATAGAGTTGTTCCAATCTATGTTAGTGATTCAGTGAAAATCTATGCTCAGGAAAAACCAACAGGCTACACTCCACCTTGTTGCAGGGTCATTTATATCAGTTTAGTCTAGATGTACAAAGTCGATAAAATTTTTTGTAATTAGAGATGTATCGGCCACCGATATTTATCAGCCAATTATTGACCAAGTCCAGGAATTGTAAAGCATGTCAAACATATGCATAATATGAATTTGTAATGCTCTATCATAATATGTGAGCTCTGTTGTTTAGAACTGCAAAAACAGACATGCAGACATTTTTAGAAATGCAAAATAACCTCTTTTTCACATCAGTTGTGATGTAATCATATTTAGTTTTGTTTTTAATGTATCTTTCATTGTGGCTGTCTTTATTAATTTTGGCCTATCGTACTTTCAACAGATCCAATCCATGTACAATAAACAAAAACTTTGTACATATATTTAAATTATAATTTCTTAGCAAAACTTAGCAAGTAAGTAGCAAAATATTGGTATCTCTATTGGCCTATATTTTTTTGTTAATATTGGTATCGGCCAAAAATGTTCATATTGGTGGATGGTTTTTATGCTAACGTAAATGTAATAGTAGAGAAAGAAAACGATTGAAACCACAGACTGGTATTGTAGTAATGCACCATGTCCAGATTTTTGTGCCTTGCCGTTTTGTTTATCTCTCTTTATGTGTGTGTGTGTGTGTTGTGAGTCATCAGGTCGTGACTGACCTCCTCCACAGCCGGTGTTGGTCTGCAGTCAGGACAGCATGTTTCTCTCTCACCCTCTCTGTCCGGTTGTGTGTGTGCGTGCATGCGTGCGTGAAATGAAATGAGCTGTCTGTACGTCCCACACAGCTCAAGTTAAGCAGTCACTCCTGCCCAGCTCTCCTCACCAGGACTTGACAAAGAATTATATGTAGTTCTCACTCAGTCTCTTTCTCTACTCTTCTTTCATCTGTAGCTGAGGGAAATCTAAGGGAAGTTTGAAGCACCTGGTTTTTGTCTTATGCTGAAAGCTCTTCAGCTGCTGTGCCTGTTGTAATTCCTGTCTCTGAGCTTCACTAATGGTGCCAAATGTTCCCCAGACATTCCTTCCCCTTTCACCTCTCTCAGGCCTCAGGGGGTTCTGAAAAAATGTATTGCCAGAGACTTACTCAAGGAGATTAACATTTTAGAGAAGTATAACTGTGGTACTGTCTTCTGTTATGGAGTGATGTAACTAGTGGTCGACCGATATGGGTTTTTCAATGGCTGATACCGATTAGGGATGTACCAGGGTGGTCTGATACCATTTCTTTTTTTTCTTTATTTTTTTGAGAACAAGTACGAATACCGATAGTTTCTTTTTGGTACTTGCTGATACCAATACCTGTTTTTAGTTTTATTTATATGGTTTTATTTTTTTTAAATTCCATATCAACCGTTTATTTCAACTAAATAAATTAATTCATTAATTTTAGTTCATTAAATTCATAAACTTTAATCAAATGAAAATAGAATAAATAATTTTCAACAATGTTATAGTCCTATTAATCAAATGAAGTGTTTTTGTACAGAATCTCATGGCACAATCCAAAATACAACATATTACATAACTATACAGTAGTGATATATTTCTGTCGAACCTTTTTAAATTTAAATTGAGCTTTTATTTTGGCAGAAGCTTTTATTTTGGAGTGAAGCTCTTTTCGTTTCTGTGTGTTCTTGATGGTAGCTTCTCACTTCCGGAAAAGCAGGTCACAGTGTGACCCAATGTGATTGTTAAACCGCAAAATGCTGCTATTTAATTAACCCTTGTGCGACCTTCGGGACATTTTTGTCTTTTTTTTTTTTTTTTTGGCTGTGTTAATGCCAGTGGCATAAATTTTGCCAAAGGTGTGCATTTTTGGGGGAATTTTGATATTTCAACCTCAGTTCCTATAATACATCTATAATACACTGTGTACACAAAATAGTTACACTCAGGACCTTAAGGACAAAATTGTCCCCACTGAAACCCATTAAAACTGCAATATTTGATCCCAGTGCTATTAAAGCATAAAATAATGAATTCTATGATATTACGCTTTCATTGCGGAGCCCTGGCTTCAAAATGTAATTTGTTTTATATTTTCCACCAGATGATGCCATTTTTCTCTTGTTTAGCCTATGGAGCAAATGCATGCTTTTTTCCGATTTTCTGTTTGCTGTATTATAGAGCACTGCAGGCTAATTGAATAAATGATGCAGCTAAAGTTGTGTGGGTGTGTCGGTATGGATGTCAGAGTGTGTTTTGTATGTGTGTATTGAGAAATTTGTGTGTAAAAACAACAGTGGCATTATGTAAACAAACTGGCATTTAAAGGGTAAAAATCCTGAAAATTAATATTTGGTAGTTATTATCAGGACTGATGTTGGTTAAAAAATCTAAGTCAGTGAAAGTAGAAAATAATATTAATATATAATATTTTTATGGCAGTTTTTTTGATGCAGACAGTTTTGTCCTCTAAGGACAAGGGTTAAATAAATATGTAGTCTGTATGTGCCTCGTGCTACAAAGTGAATTAGCGCGCTGCTCCCTGTCATCTGCTACAAACAGCGCGTGCAATGCTCATGATGGTGTTTTTTTTGTATGTGCTAAGGAGCTCTAAAAAGTATGAGCGCCTGGGTCGGCACAACACCGGCTCATATTCACAAGCGCTCACATTTGAAGCGTGCAGCACATGCAAACGAAATACTGTATTTATAAGTTATTAACTTTGCGGTTCATTAAATTGCAGCCTTTGCGGTTTAATAATCATACTAGGGCATAACGTGATTTTAGTTTGTACGCTGAATGTTTACGGAATGAAATTCATATGTCAGATGGTATCAGTTTTTGATATCCGAGTATTTTTACGAGCAAGAGTACAAGTACATGAGTGTGGTATCGATCCTGATTCCGATACCAGTGTCGGTATCGGGACATCTCTAAACAATACATTTCAAGACGATCACTGTCGGACATGAAATCCTCTGCTCTGAGTGAGTAATATTTTGTCTGACACCGCCTAAATACAGTAAAAAAAAAAAAAAAAAAAAAGTTTAATTTCGGCGGCCCGTAATTTTGCTTGGGTGCCCGCCGAAACATTTTCAATTTTGGATAAAACCTGTATATGGTCGGAAGTTATCAAATAAGAATGTCCCACATCTGACTTTGATTGAAACAGAGCATTAGTTACAGCTATCCTGGTATAGAATTTTGGAAGAGAGAAGTTTAAATTGGACTCCTTCTGTAATGATGGCTTTGAAAGATTGTATTACACCCTTAGGAGAACAGCCAATGTTGTATGTTAAAATGAATAGAGCTTTAATACATTTATATTTAAGTTGTATCAGCTCTTGGAACAATAATGTACTGATGTGGTATTAGTGAGCCCATGTTTTTGGCTTTGAACTTCTATTAAAATGCACTCACTGAATGAATAATTACGAAGAATCCATTGTAATGGTTCTTATTCCCATAAATGGTGCGTATCTATTAGGGGTGTGCAGTGAAGCCATTATCTGTATTTGTATCTGTCTCTGTATTCGGATAGAACTGGGTGTGGGTGGGTCTTAAACCGGAAGTGTGTCAAAACTAAATGAAATGCCCATTTTTAAATGTTACTCTTACATTTTCTTACATTTGTATTAATAGTTTCTATTAATAAAATGTGCCTTGTATATGCCTTTTCATAATAATATCCTAATAATAATTATTATTATTATTATTATTATTATACAACTGTTATTTAAAAAACCTTCTTCATTCTTACCAGATGATGCTGAATTTGTAGGCTACATTAACTGTGATTTCTCCTGGTATTTCTGATATTAATATCTGCATGAAATAGGGCTGAGCGAAACAGCAAAAAAAATTATCGCGGTATAATGTTTCATAATTCGGTATCGAGCTGTTTATGATCCAGGGATGGCGCACGCTTGAGGGTTGTTCATGCAGCCAAACTTCACGTCTATCTACATTTTAATGCATTTAAGTGAAAATATCGAGCGTTATATAGAAAAAATATATATCGTTATCGATAAAGGTGTACCGTCGATAAAACAGTATCGGTATTTATCACCCAGCCCTAACATGAAACAGAATTTTCATTTGTCTGTGCATGTATAACAACATTTTTCTGAAAGCAGGAGGTGTCAAGCAAAATGTGAAATGTCAAGCACACATTTTTCAGTGAATAATAAATACAAATTCAAACATTAAAATCAATATAGCCTACAAACAGGTGAAAGTCCCATAAGTCTATCAGGATTTTTTATGATAAGACTCCATTATTTAGTTAAATAATAATAATGTTACATTTATATAGTGCCTTACCAGAGGTAGCACAGTTTAAAGGAGAAAAAAAGATGGAGCATGTTTCAGTTTCTTCGTTTTACATAAGGTGGAATTTTCTGAATAGATATACTCTGTGGAGCATTTAAACCTTTATGGAGCATTTTTACTTTTTTTTTTTTTTTTTTTGGAATAAAGTCTTAACCCGATAATTTTCTTAATTGCTGATGTGGATATAAATGTGGTCAACTTTAAAAGACATAGACGGGCTCCGACGTGAAATTATCGTTCAGGTCAGGAATTTGACATCACACTAGGGTTTAGACTATACATGAATACAATGGGTATCACGTGTGAATCGTGTGATACATTAACAAAGACATTCAAGAAGTGGAACGTGTATATGATGTCGTATCTTAATTGTACACTTGATAAACTCCAGATGCGCACAATTAACAGAGACCGCAAATGGAGTCGAGAACGCGCCCATCCGATTCTAAATCACAACGTGCGCATTTTCATTCATAAGGTTTACACTTTAGAAATATTGGCTGCACAGATTCATAAATTCTTTGTAATTTTTTATGTTTATTTAAAATGTCGCTTTATCCTTGTGCCTCTTGGATAATCAAACATACAAATATTTTTTTATATTATTCGGAATGAATCTGTTATTCATTTTAAAGTCATTATTCGTACCTTTCCGAATAAGGAATTCGGCTTCGGGCACATCCCTAGTATCTATAATTAAGTGTAATTGTGTTTCTTTTTTATTTCTAGACTGTAGTCTTTCATGATGATGGACACACAGCGGTTCAAGAGACTCTGATACTGATCATCTCCCTGTTACACTCAGTAGTCCTGTTGTAGGGGCCACTGAGGGGGGAAGACACTTCATGCACTGAACTCATACTATGACTGACCCCATCATGGACTTTTTTGATGACCCTAACTTATTTGGGGGAGGGCTTGACAGCCTAGTCCAGGATGACCCAGGGTTTACCCCTGGGACTGTGTCCTTGGAAGATGAACTTCACCTGGGTCCTAGCTTTGAGCCTCTACAGGTGGATGCAGGGTCCAGACCTTCAGGTTCTACCATCCAGCATGAGATACCCTATAGTCAACCTGTGGGGCATTTTGACACTATGAAAGCACAATCCTTTTCTGCTACAGAAGGAGGTAACAATGGTGGAAGAGCATTTCTGCCACAGCAGCAACAGTTTCAAGGTCATACTCTGAACCAAGTGCCGCAGACTAATGGACTAATGTTTCTTAACGACAGCCTCATGTGGGGAAACCATGATCAAAATGGGAATAACTATCATCAGCACATTAAACACCACCAACAACTTCATCAAGTTCAGCATAAACAATTTCAACAGCATCAAGGTCAACATCAGCATCAGCAATACAGTCAGCAACATCTTCAACAGAGACAACACCCGATCTCAAACCACCAGCACCTCCCACACCAACAGACAGCCCATCAAGGTTTGCACCATCTTGTCAAGACCTATCAGGAACATCCTAGCTTTTACTATCAGGGAAATGTCCCCCAAAATCATTCCCAGCAAGGCCACCATAACTCCCTCGGCATGGAGGGTAGTCCCTTCCACCCTGCGGTTGCCCAGGGTGGACATTCACAGTCTAAACCTTATCTTGAGGCCTCAGTGATGCCTGTGTCCTCCCAGCAGCACAGTGGGTTTCAGGTGGCCCAAGAGGTCCAAGGCTTTACTGCGGGTCCAGGGTTGCAGGACAAAGACCTGGGCTTCCCATTCCCAACCCATTCTTTCCCATCCGGCTCAGTCAGCCATGCCTCATCCTATCCCATTGCTCATTACTCTCTTCCTGCTCAGCCTCCCCCTGTAGTAAATGCAACTCAATCTTACTCCTCTGCCCCAGTTTCTTTGCCAGACTCTTCAACTGCCATCCCATCATCATCATCCCCAAACCTGTTGGATACCAGTTGTCCATTCCTGTCTACTGCCGGAATGGAACATCAACAGCAACAAGTCAGAATACCTGATATTCCAGCACAAGAGTGCCAATTCCGAGGCATGCAGAACTCCAAATTGACCAAGAATACCTTCGGCACCTCTGAGATGTTCTCAGATGGTCTAAACTCATTCTCCATGGTAGACCAGAGGAACTGTGATATGGCTGGACATACAGTTACAAACCAGAGTGAAAGTAGCAGCAGTGGGTTTCAGGCTCTGGAGGAGGCCTTGCTTGGAGAGCAACATGGGGAAAGACTTGAGGACCTGGGTGAAGCTCCTGACCTTTTGGGCGATGAGTTGTTGCCTCAGTTGGAGGCAATGGATCAGGAAGAGATTTCCAACCACTCTTGGGCAAATGCAGGGCTAGGGGATGAACAACAAGAAAAAGTGAAAGAAGAGAAAATCATGGAGGATGGCCAGGATTTGTCAATGGATATCAATGCACAGGTGAGAAAAGAGGTTGTCAGAGCTTTCCCAAATATTGCTGAAAATGTGCATGTTAACATGCATTATCTTACACCAATTATGCTTAAGCTGACAACAAGTTAGGTAATGTAAATGCCCAAAACGGCTTTCCTTTATCAGGGTAAAGTCATGAATGGTTTAAGCAAAAACAGTTGTCAGATAGATTTTTGCACATTACCCAGATATTTTTTGTTGTTGCATGTAAACCCCTTTACAAGTGTTGAGTCCATTACTGTTTTCTTACGTTGTCTGATTTTTTTTTTTTTTTTTTTAATAAGCTGATTTTTGGTAGCTGTCAGCATATTGGTGTGCATATAATCGCACTCATTGTCTCTTGTTTTGTTTGACTGCTTTTGAAGTTAAGTGAAAATCACTTTGCTGGGATGTTGGAGTGGGCCAAATATTGTAGCTGTGAGCTCTCAGATTTGGTTTTTAGCTCTAAAGGAGCCCTTCTGAGAGGAAATGAGTTATTTGGAAAAATGTTGCTGTTTTTCATGTTTAACTCCACAGGGAAATATCGAAGCTAATGACATAGAGGATGAGAGCTAAATGACATGATTTTAGAATGTTGCCCAGCAGACAACAGACTACTTTGTGTAACAGTGCTGAAATGGAAAGAACAAGACAGACAGAGAGGAAGAAGACAGGCTCCATTAAATAACGCAGTGTAACACAATTTTTGTTCCTGGGTAGTAAGTGTTATTTTCTAATTGCTGATGCCTCAAAAGTATAGAAAATGGCTATTATTCCCCACAAACTTTGCTTTTGTGACCAGGACAGTGATATTTTGAAATGTACCTATTTCCAATGAGAAAATGGGCGTATTTTTGTCTTTTTGTTCACATAAAGTCAGGAAAAAAAACAACATATGAATCCAAAATCCTTCTTTATCTGTGGTCCGACGAAGACACTGGCTTTGACCTTTGCCTTGGACAGCTTAGGTACTTAAGTCTTGAAGGTACTTGAAGGCTGCCGACTCCTTATCTAGAGCTCTGACAAATTGTTTTGGCATCAGCACCTTCCGGGGGTCCACCAGTGGCTCCCACTTGACGTTGTTCCTCCCCACAGAGAACTCGGTCTGCTGTGGCCAGTCCCGCCTGTGGTAGTGCGCCTTGGTGTCCCTGCTGTTCCAAAGGCAAAGATAGCAGGGAAACTTGGTAAAACCTCCTTGGAGACCGATCAGGAATGCCACCATTTTGAAGTCTCCTATGACCTCCCAGCCGTACTCCTCATACATCCAGCAAGGTCTTGATGCTGTTGTAATCCTCTTTGAGGTCCACTGAGTGAGCCAGGGGAAGAGACGGGTACTTGTTACCATTATGGACCAGCACAGCTTTGAATATTACTTTAGTATAAATACATGTTAATTTGGATTCACGTGTTGTTTTTTTTCGGACTTTATGTGAACAAAAAGACACACATTAGCCCGTTTTCTCATTGGAAATAGGTAAATTTCAAAATATTGCTGTCCTGGTCACAAAAGCAAAGTTTGTGGGGAACTTTTTCTATAGTTTTGAGGCATAAGCAATTAGGAAATAACACTTACTACCCAGGAAGAAAAACTAAATAAAAATATTACAGTGTAATAATTGTTTATCCCTCCTCCTGTCCAGGGGCTGCAGGCCGGCAAGTAGCTGCCAATAAAGTGGCAGTGGTGTGTTCAGGACTTACTAAGGCTAAGCATACTTGAGACTATAACAAGATGTGGGTCAGGCCAGCCAAAGTATAGGAGGTGCTCTCCAGCTGAATAGAGTGTGTCATGTTTGTGGGTTTTTTTGTGTGTGGTTGTGAGATTAGTGTTTGTGAGTGCAGCCAAAAGAGAGATGTTGTTAATGAGGTATCCTGAGGGAAATTTAAGAGCAAGCGAGCGAGCGAGAGAGAGAGAAGAGCAGAATTGTTGTCTATTCTCTGATCACAATCAGCAGGCAGTGCTGCTCGACAGTGTCAACTCTCTCACTCTCTCTCTCTCTCTCTCTTCACACTGAACTCTTTTCACCAGTTCTACTGGGCTCACAGAGTCAGATATACATACACAAATATACCTACCCAAATACAGATTTTTTTGTGATCAAATGTTTTTTTATTTAAACAAATAAACAAAGATAACACATTTTCATACAACAATTTGTTTTAACCCCCTCTCCCCCTCCTGGTGATAACCCCATTGTCCATTCCATTTTAACCCTGGGGAACTTAAATAATACAGTCAATTTGCAGTTTATGGAGTAGAGTTCAAAAGGGATTTAACTGCCTCACCAGCAGCAGTCCAAGCCTCCACTGCAACCGCCCCCCCAGCTCCATGGATCCGAGCTATAGAGCGTTCCATATAAATAATGTCCAGAAAGGCAAGAACCCAATGATTCCAAGAAAGAGAATGAGGAGGCTCCCAACGTAGCGTCAGCATCTTTTTAGCCACAGTGAGGCCTGCCTACCAGATCCGCTTCTGTTGTAATGTAAACTTAAAATTGGAATCATCGTTTAGAGTGAACATTAAACAAGAGCAAGGTATATTCATATTAAGAATAGTGGACAAAGATAAAGCAATCAGATTTCAGAAGTGAGCTACAGCTGGACAATCCCAAAACATATGTAGAAAGGTACCCATTGCACCTTGGGAGCAGAGCGTGCATAAAGGACTATAGAAAAGTTTTATTTGATAACATCTCCTAGGGGTTAGGTATATTCTATGGATAAAAATAAAATTGATAATTTGATGATTAGGATTTTTGGAAGCTAGAGTGATGTTATTCCAGACATGGTCCCAGCAGATCTCCTCACCTGTGAGATTCAAATCCCTGTTCCAAACAGTAATAGCTGCAAGAGGTTTATATGAGGCTTTTAGAAGAAAAACATAGATAGCAGATGCTAGTCCTTTCATTTTGTTCCCAATATCAAGTAATTTGTGAAGAGGGTGTATAGGGAGTTCTACTCCCCAAGGAACGCCATAGGTACGCATTGCTGAACAAAGACGCAGAAAAAAAAAAAAAGATGATCCTGGCAAGTCATATTGAGATTGTAAATCCTGGAATGTACGTATAGGCCATCCTTGCTAAAGATATCTCCTAATCTTTGTATTCCTTTGTTTCTCCAGTTTGGAAAAAAGAAAGGGGTATTGTTTGTAAGGAGTTTATGGTTATGGAAAATAGGAGAGTGAAAATGCCACTTTGTTACAGAATTTGTGAGTCTTTCTGCTAATTGCCGAGTAGTGAGAAGGTATGTGATTATGGGTCCAAAACATAACTTACAGTATCTTAACGGAATACCAGAGTAAACTAAATCTTGCAGATCGTATGGAGCGACCAGACTTTTTTCAAGATGATACCAAGATACTGGAGTGTCAGAGCCAAGCCAAGCAGGAATAGATCGCAAAACAAAAGAGTAGTGATAAAGCTTAAAATTGGGTAAGGCCAAGCCCCCCACAGATTTGTCACACTGCAGAGTAGAGAACTTAATACGCGGCTGTTTCCCTTTCCATATGAATTTAAAGATTTTAGTATGGAGTCTGTCCCAATATCCTGATGGGAGAGGGATCATAGAGCTAAAAAGGTTCGAGGAAGCACATTCATCTTACTCACGGAAATGTGAGCTCGAAGTTAATTAGGAAAGCACATCCATCTATTTAAATCTGTATCCACCTATTTAAAAATGTTGTTAAAGTTATTTACTGTGATGCTGTGTAATGAAGGATAGATCTCAACTCCAAGGTATTCGAAGTGTTTGACTATTGGAACAGTGATGGACAAGACCATTCTCTCCATTTCAGAATTTAAGAGCAGAATATCCGTACAGATTTGAACCAGTTGATCTTATACCCCGACAGGGCACTAAAGTCATCAAATAGAGTTAGCAAATAGGGGAGGGATTGAGGGACATTGTCCACGTATAGCAGTATATCATCAACATAGAGTGATATGCTATGTTGCATGTTATTAACCAATATAGGGGTCGAAATGGTTTATTGACAGGGATTTATTGGCTGAGGGATTTGCATATAAAACTTTAATCATGTCAATAAAATTTGATTCCAGTCCCATGTAATACAAAACCGACCACAGATATTCCCACTCAAGTCGGTCAAAGGCCTTCTCAGCGTCCAGTTAAAGAATAGCACAAGGGGAGACAGAGGCTGTGTCTCATTTGGAAGGCTGCATGCTAGGTAGGACGCGTCCTTTGAAGGCTGCAGTATACCGAGTGTCCTCCTTTAAACAAGCCTCGTTTAAACGAGACTGCCATCGTAGGACAAACGGAAACGTAACGTAACATGGTTGCTATTACAGCACGCCACACTTTAACAAGCGCGAGCGCTTTGAGTGAGAAGGGAACAAAGTCCCTCTGGAAGGGAATGCATGAGGTACATTTAGGAGAGTTATAATGATGTAAAGAGGAAAGAAAATAGATTTTACAGGTGTACTTTTAGTCTAATACTTTATTTTAATTATTTATTAATATAATTATACATATATACTCTGCACCCATCTACTGAGGTACTTTCAACTTGGGAATTAACATTCCTTGCGTTTGAACATCATATTTATGGGCAAATTGGCGTAATTTGATTTTTTTTTTTTTAGACATTTCCGTTAAAGCAAAGAATTTTGGGTTGTGAGTGCCCACAAAGGATACACCTTATGCATCCTCTGAATTCCCGTGAAAGAAGGTCGCATTTGAAGGCTGCATTCAAAGTGTCCTACTCACTTTTCTGAAACGAGACCGTCTCGATGACGGATGCGGCCGACAAATACAACCTCCGGAGGACGCATCCTTCTGAACGAGACACAGCCAATGTCAGTGACCGCATGTAAAATATGAAGGAGGCCCAAATACAGATTCTGTTTTGCCAGTGCTCTTGTTTTACCACAAAACAGATGGAAACAAGTGTCTCCTTTTGATAGATAGATAGATAGATAGATAGATAGATAGGTAGATAAATAGACACGGAGCTGTACACACCACGCTAATTAATATTTTTCTCTACCGCTGAATACGCTTCATTCCCGCTCCACGGATTTTGCCTCTCTCTCCCTGCTATAGACATAAGGTGCCTAAATTTTGGGTAGTGTACTTGATCACTTGAACAACAGCGTTATTGTACTGAATATCACCTTGAATTCGGGTATTCACAGCTGTGGTGATATTTAGTACTGCATCACGATTGCTAGTTTGATATTACTTTTATACAACGGTTCTATATGAAGTTAACGTGATGTCACACCGTGCTTCCGGGTTCTACTGATCAGCAGCTTTTACTGGTGGATATGGGCAGCACTGCGGTTTAAATGATCTATTAGCATTAAATTAATGTTATTAATGTAATAATGTTTATGTAAAGACAAATTATTCTAAAGGGCTATTTTTGGATTATAGAGAAGAAATTGGCTATATGTAGGTACTAGATTCTTTTTGAACTATTGACAAAACCAGTTTTAACTTGATTAATTTGGCCTCTATGATTAGGTCGGACATGTAACAGGTTAATGAATGTACATCCTCCCATGTTTAACACACTTATAAAGCCTGAGAAATGTGGCATGTAAAAATGAAAACTACCATCAAACATGCTATATGCGTCTTTACTGCTTAAATTATTGGTCCAAATACGTGTGTGTGTGTGTGTGTGTGTGTGTGTGTGTGTGTGTGTGTGTGTGTATGTATGTATATATATATATATATATATATATCTTTTATCAAACTTTATATCAGCCTGTTTTGATCAAAAAGTTACTTATTGCATTAAAAATAAATCCATCGATCTTGATGAAAATCTAAAGAAGCCCAAACTGGGTGTTCCAACTCCACAAACAGCATTTTCAACTCAATTTGAACAAATCGCCCATTAAAAGAAGTTCTGTTCTGGGGTTTCAAAAGAATCTCCTCGTGGATGTGCGAACTTCATCAGTTGCTCCGAGGTGTGTGACTGCAGGTGCCATCTGCAGTCTCTAAGGTACGATCATGATTTGAAGTTTGATTACGCTTCCTCGCACTTGACGCATGTGCAGAGCGAGAGATTCATAGTGAAAAAGGAGTTATATTTTGACCTGTTCTCACCAATCATTTCGCTTCACAAAACGGATTAAACCACTTGAGTCAAATGGATTACCTTTATGTCCTTTTTGGAGCTTGGAAGTGTTTGCCCCCATTGACTTTTATTGTATTAAAATAAACACTTCATATCTCAATCAAAATATCTTTATTTGTGTTATGCAGAAGAAAGAAAGTCATACGAGTTCTATAATGTTGAGAGATTATGTGAGAAGACAAGAGGGTGGAGCCCCCAAATGTAGAATAAAACCCCCCATTACACTCCAAAATACAAACAGTACACATACTGGTGTTTTCCTCAAGTGTGGTTTAGTAACCTTCAAAAGTAAAGGGTTTTTGCATACCAGACTATGGGAACGTGTCATTTTATACCTTCACATTCTGGCAAGCCCTTCTCTTTTGATATGAATATTGTTCTTTTTGAAGCTTGGCAGTATAGATCATCATTCTTTTGTTGAATATTCTTTCTGCCTAACATTTCATTTTGTGTTTCACAGATGAAAGGTAATGGGTCAAAATGACATTTAAATGATGACAAAATGTAAAAAAAATTTTGGATGAACTAGGAGTATTACTTTTAACTTTAACCTGCTCACAGTCTTTACTCAAACTATGACTTTGTTCAGACAGGCAGCAAAAATGTTTGATTGATTTATTTATATATTTTGATGTATTTGACACAAATCAGTTTAATTGTTTGTGGTCTGAACGGCAAAAAAAAAATTAAATGGAAAAAAAAAACTTTAAAGGGATAGTTCTCCCAAAAATGACAATTTACTCCCCTCGTGCCATCCCAGATATGTATGACTTTCTTTCTTCACCAGAACACATTTGAAGAAAAACGGAAAAATATCTTCGCTCAGTAGGTCCTTAAAATGCAAGTGGATGGTGATCAGACCTTTTGAAGCTCCAGAAATCATAGACAGTCAGCATAAACGTCTTCCAAATGACAACACTGGTTAAAATAATGTTGTCTAAAGCAAAACGATCACTTTTGGTGCACAAAAGATACATATTTAAGTACTTTTTAACTATAAATCATTGCTTCCGTTCAGCAGCAGTAAGCACATTCACGAGAGGGTGGAGGTCACACGGTCTCTCTTGTGACGTATTCCTGTTGGCATGTTACAGACGTAATCTCATGTTTTTCTCTCAGTTGAGACATCCAGGATGACCATACAAATGCCCCATTGTGAGTAAACAAACAGATACAAATACAGATCTAAACCAAAACCAACAAAGCTTCTGTACAGTATTCCTCCTACTCCTTTGTAAACATCGCTGCTCTTCCGGGTGTGTCGCGTGTGCGTCTGCTCTCGCGTGAACATGCCAATGCGATTACATTTTACGGGCATTCTGCTACTGACTGGTTAAAAAGGGTTGATATAATGTCCCCCAAAATCATTTGGATACTTAATGTAGATTACAAAATATTAGGCCGAAATCAAATGGATCAAGACCTTTTCTCTGAACTCCCTTTTACTTTTCTAGCCATTTCAGCAATGACTTTTAACCAGCTGGTTCCGTAATCATTTTTAGTGGATGTATGAAGTCAGCTTCCCTCAAGTTCACACTGTTGTTCCAGCAGTGTAACCCCATGTGTAGTTCATCACATTAACTGGAGATATTCCATAAGTTTGTGAACTAGAAAGTCCAAATACTTATTTTAATTTTGAACAAAAACCTAAAAGACTTCTTTTTGTGATATGTTTTGCTTAAAGTATGCTTGTGCTATCTTTAAAATAATTCTACTTGCTTTGATAATTTATTGTCAAATGCAATAACATTCAGACATTTTAAGGGTGGTTCAAGTGTCAAAAATGTTTTGGATTCTATTCTTTGTATAATAAATAAACTGCCATTTGATTTGACAGATTAGGGGTCGACCTAGTTAAAATGTGAAAAGCAGTTTGGTATGAGTGACAGGCCAGAGCAGCGGCTGTCACAGGGTGGTGTGATAGTGTGAGGGCCGGAGAGAGCGAGCGAGACCGGCTGACGGCATGAATAAAGCCCCTTTGTGCTCTTGCTTTGTGCAGAATGGACATTCAGCAACATGGATGCAAATACCAATCCACATCACTCACATTCACACACAAACCCCCTAACCTACTGTTCTGGATCAGATCCAGTCTGACCGAGATGATGGGTCAGTTTTTTTAAGAGGTCATAGCTATTTTCTTTCTTCACTGAGTTCCACTTATTATGTTGGTCAAGGTGATTCATACCTAAGACAGTAGTAATTATGTTTTTCATGAACATTCCCCCACCTCTCTCTAACCCAAGGTATTAAACAGGCCCGAACTTTAAGACTCCTGTAAAGGCCCTTTTTCCACGTGAGATGAGTAACAATGCTACAGGTTGCAGGGTTATAACCTGCCTAACCTGCCCAAACTGTTAAGATCAGATTGTTTTTCATCTATTAAAGTTGTTGATTATAAATATACTCACTAAATATTCATTTACTCACCATACATCACTCATGTTATCCCAGATGTGTATGACTTACTTTCTTCAGTAGAGCACAAACAATTATTTTTTTCGCAGAATATTTCAGCTGTGTTGGTCCTTTCAATGCAAGTAATGGTGGCCAGAAATCTGAAGGTCCAAAAAGCAGATAAAATCAGCATAAAAGTAATCCATAAGACTGCAGTGATTTAATCCAAATCTTCAGAAGCAATATAACAGGTATGGGTGAGAAACAGATCAGTAGTTAAGTCCTTTTTTACTATGAATCTCCACTTTCACTTTCAGATGTGAAAGTGAAAATAAACAGGCGCCACATGTAACTTTCAGATGTGAAAGTGCAGAAACATAGAAGCATATACCATTGTTTTACAACCTTTGAGGTCACGGTAGGTCTGTCTTTGATGGTTTATAAGTTATCATTAAAAAAATCAATTGCCCTATGGAAGAAATTATGACATTTTTACTTCTGGAACCAGATTGTTACACTCTCCACCTTTTATCTGAATGCAGACATTTTCCACGATTCATAACAGAAGCCTGTTTTAAATTTCTGTTCTTTGTGTTATCACCTGCATTTGCATATGTTCTTGGCAGAAAATGTGGTGTTTAGTGTATTCAATTTGTAACAATTGCCAAAAATGTAGTGTAGCAGTAGTGCCGATACTTTTGAGTCGTTTTATTATCATTAACTACTTCGAGTTGTAATAAGAGACAACAGCTGCACAAGTTGAGCTTAAAGTTATTGTTACTCTAACTAACATTGGAAATGTTTTTCTCCATCTTGATTGCTGGTTTCGGTAGTTCTTACATTGCTTCTTTTGGAGACCGGAACCACTAAACAGTCCAGAGGCAATAAGAGTCATCATGGCGGCACCCAGTGGTTGATCATGAAAACTGTGGAAATGCATATGTAATGCATTTGTTGTGTTTTTATAAATATATTCACTATTCATTTATTTTCTCTCTCACACACACACACACACACACAGAGAGAGAGAGAGAGAGGAAATAAGATGCAGGTGCCTTAATGCTTGAATGAAAATGTCAGAAAAGTTTGCCAACACATAAGCTGTGGCCTGAAGTAAGCTGTGTTTGTGTGTGTGTGTTTGCTTGCTTGATTGTAGGCTTCCTACCGTGTGTCGCATGAATGTGCTGTGTGTGTGCATGCATGTGCATGCATCCGCCTCTTTGTGAGAGTGTGCGCCTGTGTGTGGCCAACTTGCATTGTAGCTTCCTGACCCTGCGTCTGTGAGGTTTATATAACTGGGCCGGTCTGTCAGGCCTCCAACCAGCACTGTAACCTGACACCTAGTCACCTCCCGTTGCGTCTGAGAGTGTGTGCATGCACTTGTGTTCCCTCTATCTGTGTGTGCAAGTATGGTTCATAGCCTTTTTTCTTCACCTAGCAATTCAGATCTGTGTGTGTGTGCGTGCTAGTGCTGCCAAAATTAACTAATAATGAAAAGTGTCATTTATTGCATTCCTTGTCTTCTCCTGATGCATAATTTTTTTTATATTGAATTAAAAATATATATATTTTTTTGCTGCAGTTGAGCCTTGTAACCAATCACAGACATGTCCGTTGCTTGCTTTCGGTGTATAATTTATTCAAAATTTGCATAACAGTTTTGTTTTTACATGCTGCTGAGAGGGCCAATGTGTGGTTGACCGTTAAGACCTGTACTGATGTTTAAAACTGCAATAAAGTAACTCAGGAACAGTTCTAAGCTTGTTTTTGATCTTGTAACCTACTAAACAATATAAAACTACTTAAATGGAAATTCTATTAATTGCTATTACTTTTAAAAAATCAAGGGAAATAATTAACAATTTTGTTGTGCAGCCCAGGTAATAGAGATTACAATTACGACTGCCGTGATTAAAATTGAAAACTGATGATTACATTATTCCATTTAGGTGTACTCCTGTTGTGTCAGTTTTCTGTTTGCAGCATGTTTTTGCAGTGGTTGAGTATTCTAACCAATCTCAGACATGTCCGTTGAGCAATTAAATGGCAGTGACAAATCAGAGATTTTTTTAATTTGTCTATAGCCCTATCAGTAATGACAAGCTATCCTAATTCGCGAGTTTTAAACAGCCGGATGTGCAGATGCTTGCTTTGTATTTCACCTCTGTTCTTGGTGGTACATGAAAATGAGTGCTGAAAAAACATCACCTCCACATAACAAAGCATAGTAGGTAATTTGGAATTATTTTGGAATCGTTACATGTTATGCCACTCAGTCGCAATGTAAATACACTGCAAATGATGAACGTGTCAAAATTAGAACGCTCCTATTATAATCAACAAGGCGTAGACATGGTGTAAATAATTGATTTATTGTGCATTGTACACTCACCGAGCACTTTATTAGGACATTGTACACCTACCTATTCATGCGATTATCTAATCAGCCTATCGTGTGGCAGCAGTGCAGTGTGTAAAATAAGGCAGGTATGGGTCAGGAGCTTCAGTAAATGTTCACATCAACCATCAGAATGGGGAAATTTTTTTACCTCCGTGATTACGACCGTGGCATGATTGTTGGTGCCAGACGGGCTAGTTTGAGTATTTCTGTAACTGCTGATTTCCTGGGATGTTCATGCACAACAGTTATCAGCGTTTACTCAGAATGGTGCCAAAAACAAAAAACATCCATTGAGCGACAGTTCTGCAGACGGAAACGCCTTGTTGATGAGAGAGGTCAACGGTGAATGGCCAGACTGGTACGAGCTGACAGAAAGTCTACGGTAACTCAGATAACCACTCTGTACAATTGTAGTGAGCAGAATATCATGTCAGAATGCACAACATGTTAAACTTTGAGGTGGATGGGCTACAACTGCAGAAGACCACGTCGGGCACTTTATTAGGACCATAGTTTTCCTAATAAAGTGCTCAGTGAGTGTATATGTATACAGCATTCGGGAGAGTGCACAACTCTGTGCGGAGCATCTCCATGCGTTTCAAACAGCATAAATGATGCCTTGGGAGGGCACTTTGAGGGGAAAACAATCATGATAGCTATTCTGTAACAGAATTTTCAATAAAAGTGAGTTCATAATGACCGTTATTTTTGAGCCCCACACCTTTCAGCTGTCACAGTGTATGATGAAGTCTGCTAAGGGAACAGGGCATGGGATGAATGCTTCTGAATGGAACACACCTTCTCATGGGCCAACGTGAAGTTGATTTCCAGATGTATAAAAGAGCAAAAGTAATTTAATCCAACAGTTCTCAGTTTGTATTGGATAGCCTACATAAAGAATATGGCATTAAGTATTTAATGTAAATTTTTATTCAACTGTTAATTACTATATCAAGGGAAATGATAAACAATTATGATTTTTGTCATAATTGTGCAGCCCTGAACCCTAGTGTGTGCATACTTTTCTGTGAGTCTGTTGCCAGCCGACTCACACAGACACATGCTCTCATTCAACCAGTCTGACAGCTCTGTTGCTCCCTCAAGCACTGATCTAGGGTCAGCACTCCCTTGTGAAATCAAATGACTGATGTAAAGACAAATGCTGTAAGCAGGAGGGCAAATGTTCTATCAGTGCTCTTTCATCTGGACCGGGGAGGAACGTAAGGGGTTAAAGGTAAACAGGAAGGGTCTGTGGTAGTATTTCTTTAGAGGGGGGGTGGTCTTTAATGCACAATGGAAGGGGAGGGAGGAGAGGAAAGGAAGAGGGAGGGGTTAGTTGAGTTATAAGGGGAAAAAGCATGTGGGAAATTTGCCAGGCCAAACTACACAGTAGGTCTTAATCTCAAGCCCTCTTTTACTTTGTTGTTTTCACTTTACATGTGTTTGTATGTGAGTCTGTGGTGTTCGCGTGGAGTTCACTTCAGTGTGCTGAAGATTAACAGGCTTTGACTTTAGGATTAGTAACTGTGTGTGTGTCTGTGTCTGTGTCTGCGAGTTACCTGGCCGTTTTCTCAGCTCTCGCGAGGGTTGGTTAGAGGAATGTCAAGAGTTCAGTGTGATGACAGTCTGATCTGCTGCCGTTCCAGTACATTTAACCCCTCGCACACACAGGACACGCAGGGAGCTTAACAGGTGTGCAATGTCCTCTTTTGAATCAAAAAATGCTTATTTGAGCTCCCTAAAGCTCTGACTTTCTCAGTTTGGAGGGTTAGTATTAGAAAATGTTGTTTGTTTTGGTTGCTGTTTGTTTTTCTGATCTTTTTTTTCTGAGTTTGTTTGGAGATGGCCATTGGATTTCATTGGTTTTGATTGGCTAGGAGAATAGGACTGCAGGTTTCTGATTGGTCTTTTGAGTGAACCGGATCCTCAGTTAGCAGTTGAAACAGTTCATCGGTTGCTATGTCTGTTAGCGACTGTGAGGTTTTGTTTTATAGAAAGGAAAAAGTCCTCATTTCACAACCATGTTCTCATAAGAAAGCACAATGCGGTATTACCTCTGTCATAGGGATAAAGTTCACTGTTTTTATCTACCTGCTACAGTTCCTCTAATCATCAGGAATTTAGCCCTTCTAGTTTGTTTTTTTTCCTCTGACTTTCATTAAAGTTTAATTATGTTAATGTTTTCCTGTTCTGAATCATAGTGGAGTTTAGTTTCTTTTGGCTGCTGTTGTAAATCATTTGATGGTAAAGCTGAATAATAGGCCTAAATGGTATAAAATGTAACCTTAAATGAAGGGGAAATATCTATACAAATATGTTAAACATGATATGTCCTTCAGATATTTCATCATTTAAAGGGGTCATGAAATGGAGAATCAAATTTTCCTTGATATTTAGACATATACAAGGTAACTGTACTATAAAAACATACTCTAAAAAATCAAAACTTCCTCCCCAGTCTAAAAAGATAATTTATAGTTGCCACCCTGCTGAAACATCTCATTTTGAAATCTGTCTGTTCGTGACGTCATGACACATTTCTCATTTGGTTTTACACATCCCACAACATGCGTCATCGCACCCTTGCCCCCCCACCCCACTGGCGTGCAGTTTAAGTCAATAGAGCAGGCCTTCCACGGCTAACTATTCCTAACATAACACCTAAGGGGACCCATCTGGACTATTTTGGATTT
Organism: Myxocyprinus asiaticus; assembly: GCF_019703515.2. Taxonomy (NCBI): domain Eukaryota; kingdom Metazoa; phylum Chordata; class Actinopteri; order Cypriniformes; family Catostomidae; genus Myxocyprinus; species Myxocyprinus asiaticus. The sequence goes on from NC_059345.1 coordinate 37,274,705, forward strand.
TATTTTGTATATGAACTTGAACTACACAGACTCTTTGACCGCTGCCATGTATCTCGCCACTTTTAAAAGAAACGGTGTCAAGTTACAACTCTGAAAGGGAAAAGCAATTCTCTTTCATTCAGCTGCTGCCTGTGTTGCTTTGAGCACAGACACGTTATGGATGCGTTCTTTCGCCCATCTGCGCTATTTTTAATTGTTGGTGTATTTAAACATAGGATGTCTTTGAAGATGGACATCCTTGACGATGGATGATGGAGGTCTTCAACCGTTTCGACGTGTTTCCGGCGATGTGCACCTCAGTGTGCCTTGAGTATGTGTGTGCATAATTTCACCGTTCCTTGGACAATGATGTGTTTGTTTTTTTCGGCTTCAGGTCAGTATCGATTATTTGTGAACCATCATAATACGATTCCATGTTTGCAAAGGAACTGTTATTCAAGTATGGGGCGGTTAAAAACACTTCAAAAACATAAGTAAACCATTTCATTCATGAATATTTCAAATGTCATGATTGTTTGACAGTTTATGGTGCCCTGTGTTAACAGTTGTGCTTGAGATGAACAGTTTAATATATTCAGATGCAATGTGTTGGATGTGCGTTATGTGTAAACCCTTAAATTTAGTTTTATAATGTTCTTCCGATTGAGTTTGCTGAATTTGAGTGGCTGCATGATATTAGCCAATCATAACAGTGGGCGTTTAAGTTGAAGTTTAAAGGAGGCGCTCATGCCAAAACAGAGCGTTTCAGAAAGAAGGACAAAAACGGGGTGGAAAATGATCATATATTACTAAATTATGACTGTTTTGGTGCAAAAAAAACCTTTTATAACATTATCATTGGACCTCAGGGAAGATAATACAGTTATAAAAAAATGGCACTTCATGACCCCTTTAAATGGATATTTCACCCAAAAATAAAAATTCTGTCATCATTTATTCACCCTCATGTTGTTTCAAACCCATAAGACTTTCTTTCCTCCGTGGAACACAAAAGGGAGATGGCAGCATGTTAGAGACTGATGGCCTCTGTCAGTATTCACTTTCATTGAATATTTTTACATTAAAAGTATATGGTGACTGAGGTTGTCAATCTGCCTAACTTCTCCTTTTGTGTTCCAAAATTTTTTTTTCTTGAAACAATATGAGTAGGTGAGTAAATTGACAGAATTTATTTTATTTTTTTTAGGACAGAACTAATGCTTTTTTAGGAAACATACACTCACTGAGCACTTTATTAGGAACACTATGGTCCTAATAAAGTGCCCGACATGGTCTTCACGCCTCTAGGTTCAACATGTTGTGCATTCTCAGATGCTGTTCTGCTCACTACAATTGTATAGAGTGGTTATCTGAGTTACCGTAGCATTTCTTTCATTCTCTGTTGACCTCCCTCATCAACAAGGTGTTTCTGTTCGCAGAACTGCTGCTCACTGGATGTTTTTGGCACCATTTTGAGTAAACTCTAGAGACTGCTGTGTGTGAAAATCCCAGGAGATCAGCAGTTACAGAAATACTCAAACCAGCCCGTCTGGCACCAACAATCATGCCACGGTCTAAATCACTGAGATCACATTTTAATGCCATTCTGATGGTTGATGTGAACATTAACTGAAGCTCCTGTTGCACTGCTGCCACATGATTGACTGATTAGATAATCGCATGAATGAGTAGGTGTACAGTGTTCCTAATAAAGTGCTAACTGAGTGTACATGAGTGCCAAATGAATTGCACAAGTTACTCCAACGTATTTGAGTGTGTGTTTGTCTTTGATTTGGGAATTAGCCTAGCATTTTTGTAAATGGTGTTCTGCAAGTTTGAGTGATGTAATTGTGTGTGTGTGTGTGTGTGTGTGTGTGTGTGTCTGTCTGTCTGCATGTTCGTTCTTCCCTCCTACCTCTCTCTTTCCCTTTTGCTTTGAATAATGAAAGAAGTGTACAGGTCTAATGGAGGCTACCTGCTGTGTGCTGTCGCTCTCTTTCCCTCTGGCATATATCTTGTTTCCTGGGTTACTCATTGCCTGTGTAGCTAAAGATTCCTTGTTCAGCTGTAATTAGGGTTGCCACGGTGTACAGTGTTACCAGTTTTACTTGGTAAAAGAGACAACAACGGTATGAAATTTTATACCGGGTAAAAGGGGAGAAACATTTGAATGGAACTTCCAATATCAATACAATAGCCTAATGAATAGAAATAGCCTTAAATAAAGAATAGTTGCCTAATGAAGAGTTTGCGACCAATGATAAATGAACCTAAATAATGCATTGAAAGCCAGATGTTCTTTACCAGCATATCAAATTACACAGGCAGTAAAGTACGCGCACTGACAGAAGATGTTTAATTGCAGGTAGCGGATATAATTTGCATGGTGGGTAACTGTAAGATGTCTCGGATTCAGAATGACATAAGAAATGTTGTTAGACACACAGACACGCACTTGAAGAAACACACTTTATTATATTTTTAAGAACAGATGACAGAAAAGCCATCTATGCGCATGTCTGACGCGCTGTTTGTTTGGAGGCGTGCAGTCTCGTGGAACATGCGTATGTAAAGGGTTCTCACTATTTCTTTGTTTCAGTCTTCTGAAAAAAATTAGCAAGAATAGTATCATCTGTGATAATGCTGCAAATGACCTCAGACATCTCAGCTCAGGAGGTGCTCTGAGTTTAGTTTGCTTTATTTCCACAGAGCAGTTAGTTGTGAGCGCAACTCTGCAGGGTCACTTTATATATAGCCTATACATCTGTTATTAAATCATAGAATAATACAAAAACACATTCACCTCGAGCCATGCTTTATATTTCAGTGATTATTATCATCATTATAATTATTATGTTTACATTTATAATTGTTTTTAGATCTTAATTTGTATTAGTAATTTCCACCTGTATTAGTAATTTTTCTTTCCATGTACTTGCGTGACAGTAAATGTAAATGTGGTTTTTTATATATATATATATATATATATATATAATTTTTTTTTTTTTTTACCTCTTCATTATTTTAATTGCTTTTTCGTTTCGTTTTAAGTGCACTTTGAATTTAGATGGTTTTTGTTTTTTAAATAAATTAATTTTCAATGCAAAATCACTAAAGCAAAATATTCACCGATCCCACAGCCAGGGGGTTGAAGATGTAATTGGATATTGTGATTTTTATTTTTTTTATTTTATAGAAATATCGTGAACATATGTCTTGCATATCGCCCAACCCTAGGAGGGAACAAAACAAATTTATTCACACACATTCAAAGTCATTACCCTTCCAAAGCAGCTAAACTGGTTTCTGGGATGAAAGGTAATAAAACACCAACATTAAACCTGCAACAACCCACAATAATTGATGTATTTTCCCTGACAACGAAATACCCGGTAGCCCATGATGGAGAGAATGCACGGATGAAGTAGGTTTGCTGCCAAAGAGATGTTGCCCTTCACAACTGTTGAAAAGCCATATTTCAAATAGTTGAACAACACACATTTTAATTGTACTTCATTTTGAAATCAAGCTGCCTTGCGTTATTGTGTAGGCTATTGCTTAACGAAAATTACCCCATAGTACCACTTAGCGTCCAACCAACGGTAATACCGGTTTTAGTCGGTTTGAATGTGAACACCGCACATGTGTGAAAATTATGATATAGTGGCGAGTCTTGATTTAATCATAATTTTTTGACCGATTGAGTGCTGATGCTATGTAGAGAGCAGGGTGGCTGATGTAAGATAATATAATACAATTTAATGATGGCAAATGAGACATGCAAAAAACTGCTAAAATTAACCTTAATGAAAAACATTTACTCAATTTACTCAAAAATAGTATTGAATAATATTGAAAATTGTGCTTAAAAATATTTGAACACAAAATGTAAATTACCATCCATTGGCAATGTTGTTGATACTTTTTGTAATTGACTAAAGGGGAAGGTAACGCTTGGCCAAATACTGCCCAATATATACTGTATATCTTTTACACTTTTATGGTGTTAAAATACAAGTGAAAACTCTGTAATTCTTTTCTCTTTGTTTGTATTGGATAACCCTACATTGAACCATGGCGTAGGCTAGGTTTTGGGGTTGATGGTAATTCTCAGAGGCAGATTAGGTCACCCAAACAAAACTCTGGCCAAACTATGAACCTATTTCTAGCAACACACATGAGCACTGCATTTCAGAAAATCCTCAAAAGGTTGGAGTATAGTTGGCAGGAACTTATTTTTTAAAAGTTTGGTGAGGTCTTCAATATCCACAGTCTTTCTGCTTTGGGGAGTAAATGTCCAATCATTTTCAAAGTCTGTAATTTCATACAACTAATGTGACACTCATTTGGTACTGTGGCCTGCAAAGGTATACTATTGCATTCTGAATAGTACCCAGGGCTGGGTGATATGATGATATATATCGTGGCATTTATATAAAGTGTCCATCGATAGAGATCTTGCCATATCATGTATATCGCGATATGTAAATATCCATGTGCATGGTTCAGGCTTATCTACGTGGGCAGGGCTTCACGTGATACTTGAAGAATCATTGACAGGGATTTTCAGGAATTGAAAATTGTTCTGCTGCTGCCCAAGCAAATTCAATGACATTTATCTCATGATTGGTGCTTCAAAAGCGCTAAATATGCTACTCATCTGACACCTGCATGTGTGTTTTATGTGAGTGTGGCGCGCTATCTCTGGAGCTCGCAAGTGCATGTGAGTCCAGCAGGCTTCCCAGTATTTGTGCTCCACAGACAGGAGAGTGCAGAGTGGGATACCTCGCACCACTCAATCATTTTTGAACCAGGAAAAACCCTAATGGAGAAAGACATCTCCACAGAATGGTACGACTCCAAAACAAGTCAAGGACATGAAGAGGAGCTCCTTATTAAAACAGGTGCGACATCTGTGCTGTGGGTTTACAAAAGCCGACACAGAGCATAACAATGTAATCTGCAAAGTGTGTTTTGTTTTTTCTGCAAGAAGTGTTTATTTTTGTTGGAATTATTATTATTATTTTTTTTACTTTTATGTATTATTTTCTTTGTTGCATTACTTTGAGAAGATCTTGAGTTTCTTGAGGAAAGTTTATAATAGGCTAATAATAATAATATTGGTTAACAACATATCACACTGAAATGTGTCATCATTTAGCATTTTGGTAAGGTTGACCATAGATAGATATATATATATATATATATTTTTTTTATGTTTGTCCAGTTCCAAAATTACATAAATAGTATAGTAGAAGTAGTTTTCACTTATGAAGCCTATTTAATTCACTGATTGGAGTTTCCAAAAATAGTGATTACAATGACCATGTTTACATGCACTTAAGAAAGCGGATTATTCCAAGGTTTTTGCAGAAAGTGGTGTTCTCAAATATCATGTAAACGAGAACGCTGATTTCCTTACGCCATTTAAGGGATTAAGAAAAAGCCGTTTAACACACCTAGGATTCTCCCAGAGAAAGCTGCTAATATGGTCATGTAAACACATAAGCGGTGTTCTAACAGGTTTTTGAAGAGTGTGCATGTGCATGGACCATACTGATTACCTAACATCATAGGATGGAGCCCAACAACTAGTCAACAAAACATTTCTAGAGGTACAGTGGGAAAAGCACGTACACTATACGATACCCATTTATGAACACCACTGTAAAATATCGACGGTCCCTCACATCCACATTTATGTGCTCATACATTGAGGGAATCCCAGAGTTTTATGTAAAGGGAAACCCCACTATTGAAGCGCAATTTCGCTGCAGGTGGTGAAAGAAAGGTAAGGAAACAAACACAGCAACAATTCTGGAATATCTGGATATAAAGCGAAGCAACAGAGAATAAAATAGTGAAGACTTCCTCGGATACCATGTTTGGTATTTACACAAGTGTCGCGGGGCATTTTACACAAGCGCTGCTGTGGAGAAAGCTGCTTATACTGACCAAACCGCATGTATACAGGAGTAAAGTGTACGCCACTTATACAGTGCATGTTCAGCGGAACACTGCTTTCTCACAGTAACCCGCTTTCTGGTGTCCATGTAAACGTCACTGTGGTTATTTCATATATAAACCATTTTTTATTGATTTTCCAGAAAACGATGCATCGAGAAATACTGTAAATCATTATCCTGATATAGTTACTCATAACGTGATAGAAGATTTTGATCATTTTGCCGACCCCTAATAGGACCTAATGGCAGGGATTGAAATCTTTAAAGGCTGATGACTTCAAATAACCTCAAATTAACCAGATTAAAATGGCAGAATTGTCATTTGTTATAAAGTTGCAACACACTGAAAAATAGTGTTTAATAAAATGTTTTATTTAGCTTACATTACAGGTTGAGTCTCTTTTGATTGTTTATTTAGTTGAAGGTTGCTAGGTTTGTGTGTCTTTCAGAATTGTACAATATGGGTAGTAAGAAAAAAAAATTGGAAAATGAAGAAGTTCTAATTTAACTGGATACATTTGGAGCTACTCCACTTTTCAGCTAGCAGTTACAGTTCTATACATATGCGACGGCGGCTTGATATATCTGCAATTGGTGAGCAGTCATTAATAGTATTGAAATGCACTTGCATTACATTTGAAACTGGATTTATTGATTTTTTATTTATTAAGATTTTCATGGGTAAAGGATTATGATTGCATACTGTATGTGGGCATCATGAAGTCACAGTGAACAATATCAGACTGAGTCTGATCTAGATATGCACAAATATACTGTATATGAATCACTTTGTAATTTATGGTGTGTGTGTGTGTGTGTGTGTGTGTGTTATAGTATATAGAGGGGGTTTGTGGTGTGCTCTCTCTGGGTCATTAATAGCTGCCATGTTTAATGGGTTCAGGAAACCATTGCTACACATCAGGTCTTCCCTCATTAATCCTCTCTCACCCTCCCTCCAGCTCTATCTGCTGTACTCCACATTAGTCTACAGATCTAGTCCTAATTATGGACTTTAAACTCTCTCTGGTCCTGACAGTACAATTCATTTTCACCTAAGCAGGACACATATTTTAGGTTGTGAGCAGGGATATCATTACAGTGTTACACTGTTATAAAAGGTCTAGATAAAAGTGAGAGAACTTACATCTTTAATATGGCATGGGTGTATGAAATATTTAATATTTAAGTAGGATTTCGGGAAAGTGTTTTAGATAAGGACATTTTAATATAAAGAGGAAGTTCATTATCCATAAGAAAGGGCACAAACTGTTTACTAGGTTTTTACATTTTCTGATAAAAATGTAGGTTTTGCTTGCCCATGCCAAAGTCGCATCCACGATGCTAGGGTGTTGTGGGTGGTTGCTCAGGTGATTTTAGTGGCTCAATTTAAAAGAGCCCACCCTCAATTATCTATGATATTCTTGTCTTTACATATGGTTCGGGTGCCTTCATTTAAGTCGATGAGATTTTTTTCACCCATTTTGTCATTCGCCACGTGAAATTTCAAATTGTTATTTTCAGCAGTTTTACACCTCTGCTTAACAAGCCACACATTTTAGAGTATTATTAATTTTCGTAGCAGTGCAAGTTTTGTGCCCAAGTTTAGTTCTTTGTGTGAGGTTAGTTTAAAATCCCTAACCTTAAATATGAGCAAAAGTAACAGTGATGCACCACTAATCAGCTAGTGTCATGAGGGCTTGAAACAGTTGTGACAGCACAAGAAAGATCTCCGAGTATAGGATAGCTGTTTTTTTATTCTGGTTCCTTTCCATAAATTCTCTCTTTATTTGCAGATGCTGAAAAGTTGTTTCAGACATACAAGGTATACCGTAAGGTGTAAGATGATGGAATTTCACTCTTTATGTTACTGCTCCGATATCTGGAATCAGGGACTGAAAACGTTCCAAGGAAGGAATAAGAAAACCGAAAACGACAACAAAATTTGTAGAACGTAATCAAAAAATGGGAAATAAGTGCCATTCAGTTTTTCCGGAGTGAAAACGTTATTTTTAAATGTTGGTAACCGGTTAATAGCCAGTTAATTTAATTCCGAATTTTCTTTCAATTTTTGGAATTACACCACTTCGGTTGCCCAAAAAATTAGGCTTCTCTCTTTTTAGTTAAACATGATAAACATGTGCTTTGATTCTGAAGGAAACTGCTTCATCACACATTTCTTTGCCATTAAGGCAAGTACATATAATTACTATGTAATGTATACATGCACAGTTAATCTAGATACAAGGAAAAATATTGAGGTAAAAAGTTACTTTTCTCAATTGTTTGCAAGTCTTCGCCGAATTATTGTTAGATATAATGCATTGATACAGATTTGATGCTGCTGGGTTCTTACCGAGATGCAGATCTCTATACAAAAAATAATTAAATTGTTATTACATGTTTAAAATAACATGACGTTTAGTCCAAACACACCCAAGCAGTGTATGTGTACAGGGCTATTACTGTCATTGATTTTAGATGGCCAGATGTATATTTGAAATATTTAAAATATTTTTGGGGATATATTTAATATTAAGAACTTTTTTTACATTTATTGAAAAAAGTTTTGTTATATAAGCTACTACAGTGTTTCCCCTAGGATTTTTTTCAGCAGCGGTGCTGTTGTATGTGCGTCCACAAGCCCGAAAAGCCAGACCCGTATTAATGCAAATTGGTCGAGGAATAGCTTAAAACAGGGCTGTCAGTTTCAGCCTGGGCCACATCAGGTTTTATTTATGCCCTCAAAGGGCCCGTTGAAAATGTTGCACCAGCACCAGCTTTGGTAGCACCATTGCAATTACCAATAATATTACATATTGAAATGCACATTTGACAGTACAGTATTGATTTTAAGGTTGGGATGCAGATGAAAATGATGATATTAACAACAGTGACATCTGTGAAAAAAAAATGAACACCTAACTTGTATGTGGCTAAATTGAAATATTCTGACAGTGTGACTAAGTTGCATCTTCTTTACAGATTCCTTGTGGGTGCTGTTTGTTTTTAATTAGTTTCATCACCAAGACATAAGAGGTTTGCAACATACAATTCTGTACCGCATTCAAATGGGTTTTGCAATCCCCACCGCACATCTTACTGGTTCACATGCACATTTAAAATAGTCTGTGCGGTTGAGATCACTCTGTGAATTACCGCACCTGCTCTGTGCTCATGCTGCTCTATCCATGAATGAGCTGTGTTGATAATTTACCCTTTTACACTGTTTCATTCCACTTTTGAAGTGAGCAAAATGCGCTCCAAAACATACAGATGACGGGAAGGCTCATTAATATTCACGAGGAAGGCGCTAACTGATTGTTTAGTGAAACGTTGCTATCCCCTGCCATCCTACATTTCAGAAATGAGCTCGCAGGCCACTTGAACTGAAGCGAGTTTGACACGTGTGTTATGCAGTGACGTCACTGTGAGTGTGTGCCTGTATTTGTGTGTGTGTGAGGTGGGGTCTCTTTCGCAGTGTACAAAGCGCACAGCTGACTGAGGCTGGTAAGCATTATGTTGCTTTAAGAATATTAAATGAACCTTGTAAAATCCCAAGAGTGGCGCTCATAATTCAACAGCGGCGCAGCTGCAGAATGCATATAGGAGAAACACTGCTACTGTATACTTGTCGTGTTATGATTTCTGTGCTGATAATTCCCCCACATGGTTAAAAAAAATTTTTTATTGCTTATTATCACTTGGTTTCATTGAGGCAAGTCTCTTATTTTGAGTGTTTTTCCAGACCAGGTCCCTTTTTTTCTTGAGAGATCTGGCAACACTGCAACTGGTATATCACCCACCCTTAGCACAGAGTACTGTCATGTTAAAAAAGAACGTCATTAACCATCCTTTAATTTCATTCTAACTGGTTACCAATTGGAAAGGAGGCAGCGGAACACTGGAACAGAACGAACAAATACAGTTTCTGCTCAGAAAGAACAATTTAGAAACATTTAGTTTTTAGTCCCTGTCTGGAGTAGTTACAGGTAGTAGGATTGGGCAGATTATTGATGTCCTAACTTGTTGAAAGGAGATACATACTGTATGTTAATGTGTTTGAAGACTGCACTTCTATGTTAAATATGTTGTTATATATTTCAATATGTTTCTCCCAGGTTGATATAATGGTAAATATTGTCCCTTATATGTAAACACCTTAAATATCCTTGAAAATTAGTTTTGGGCCTAATAAAAGGTCTGACAGTGGGTGGGTTTGTAAATAAGTTGCATAGATAGAGAACCAAAGGAATAGCTCTCTCGCTCTCTCGCTCTCTCGCTCTCTCTCTCTCTCTCTCTCTGCATAGCTGAACTCCTCCCAATATCTTGGTGCTGCTATTTCATCTAATTTACATATTAACCATTTCGTTGCCATGGTACAGAGGTTGTTTGACCTTGTCCCTTATATACAACTGTGTTGAAACCTGTTAAGGTTCTAGAAATGTAGAAATAACATTTTGCCATTGTCACATTCTCTTCATAACTCACAAAGATATTGAAAAAAAAAAACTATTTTGTGTGTTACAGGTCTGCTGTCATTTCATGATGGCACTCTTTAAAATACATTTTAATGTATGTTCTTGGATGTTTATTAAGGTCTGAGTTTGAGTTGTTCCCAGCAGTCCAAACTTCAAAGCCTTGTTATCTCTCTCTCTCTCTCTCTCTCTCTGCAACTACTGCACTTACTGTAATGCCAGAAAAAAATGCACCCATGCACAAACAATGATACAGCTATATGTTACCTAGTGAGGCACATAGTTGTGTAGTTGTTCTTGTCTTTCAGAAGAGTCTTGTCTTTGTAGAAGTTGCTCTTACTCGAATCTCAAGGCCAGGCCTAGCCACAGCTTATCTCTGCCGCTCCGTAAGATTCTTATGCTAAGCTGACCCACTTTTGTGCGTGTCCGTGTGCATGATTTCAGATGAATGTCAGGGTTGATAAGCATGTGGTTCGGTAGTTGTAGTATACCCGATCATAGATGTTTTGTATTAGGTCACAGGTTTGTCTATGTGTGTCTGTTTTAGCTCCAAAGAATCAACCCTGAATTTTCATAGTGCAGGGTTTTGCTTTCATTTTTTACTGTTTGTGTATGTGTGGCCACAAGTGGTTTGGTACCATGCTTGTGGAGAGCTACACATGGCCAATGTTCACACTTTGGTAAAGTGGAGACACAGCCTCATTTCCCCTTGAGTCTTGTTTGTCACTTCCTGTGAGCACAGTCAATCCAGCTGCACACAGCAGCACACTGCACTCATGCCAGCTGCATTCTCTTGTGGGCTTTACTACTGTGTGTGTGTGTGTGTGTGTGGTGTGGGGTTTTTGGAGGAGCTATGTCTGATGATAATATTGCTGTGTCATGATTGACTAAATTTTAATTATAATTGTGATTCATTATTTTACTTATTTTAATATGTGTAAAGCTGTGTTTATGTGAGAGTTGTATTAATTGTTTTCATGATTGCTGTTGTGCATTTAGTGTCTGTTTGAATCTTGCATAAAGAGAAATTCAGTATTTTTGGGGTTAAATTGTGAATGTTAATGTAATAACAGCTAGCACCCTCTGCTGGACCTCCTGCTTTACAATGAGCTAAAGAGAGAGTGAGTGAGTGAGCAAGGGAGAGAGAGAGAGAGAAAAACCAGTCTGGATTTTAACGACATCTCTAATATTCATGCTGATGCGTTTTGCTGCTTTGTGCTTTCATTTCTCGCTGCTTCGTCTGTGTCTCCCGCTCGCCGCACACACCCCAGCCTGAGAGAGGTGAACAAGGGAAAGGGAATGGGGGGAAACAAGTGGAAATAAGGAAAACAAGCTACAAAACGTCCAACTGAGCCAGTACAAAAACCTTTGTGTTGTAAAGGAGGGGTAGCAATCCTACCTACGTCTTGGGTTGAAAGAAGGAAGAGGAACAAGAAGTCTGTCGGTGTATGCAAGCGTGTGTGTGAAAAAGAGGACAAGAAAACCAGAAGAACGAGCACAGTTGTTCTCGGACGGGCGGCCGGTCGGAGGGAATCAATGAGAAAGAGAGAGAGGGAGGGCCGAGCTGAGTGCAGCAGAATGAGAGGATCCCGGACGAGTGTGGCTGCTTTATCGGTCTCTTCCTCATTCCCTTGTTTTCTGTGAAGTGCGGCTCCATGCAGCCCGGCCAGGGGAGGAGGAGGAGGTGAACAGGGCTTCTTCAGCCACGGACCTGCTGGGGGAGGGAGGGTGAGAGGGAAAGTGAGCGAGAGAGAGAGAGAGAGAGAGAGAGGAAGGAGGGGGAGAGAGAGACAGCGAAAGGGCAAGGCTTTTGTTGGCGGTTAGAGAGAGGGAAGAGGGGGGAAGAAGAAAAGAAAAAAACATGTCTACGGTGAAGAGGCCGAGAGGACGGGTGAGTGAGTGTGTGTGGAGGGGGGTGTGGGGTGGGCGGGTGTTAAGGGGGGGGGGGGGGGCGTTGGCGGTGGGGGAGGGTGGCAGGCAGGAACTGAACAACTACAGGATCATGCAGCAGGCTACACAGTCACCGCCATCTTGAGCTAACTGCTTCTCTCCATTTCTTCTGCTCTCACTAGCATGCTAACGGGGAATGCTATGCTATGCTAGGTAGCTTTGACCCTCATTCCACTCTTTGCCTGCTTTCCTTCCTGTTTCATTTGCTCGCTCTCTCACTGATGAGGCGCAGTGGGACGTTGACATGTGCCACATGTGTACATCAGGCATTGCATGGCAGTGATGTGTGGGTGTGTTTCTGTTTTAGTATGTGTTTCATTATATGTGGATATGGTCATGAGTGTCGGAGCGAGGATAAAGATTGAAATCTCTGCAGTGCTGGCAGCCTGTAATTTTAGTTATTTATAGATGTGTTACATGGTTGCAGTGCTCACGGCTTGCTGCATTTTTCCCCCTCTCTCTCTCACGTCATATTCGGTCTATTACTCATTTTCTCACATACACTTTCTCCCCCCTTCCACTCTGCTCCCTCCTTCTATAGCTTTCCTTTTCGTTCCTAATTTACCCTTCCATGCCTCAAATGGATTAGTGAGAATATTTCATAGAGCACAGTCTCTTTTTGCTTTACGGCTTATGTTTATCCATCAAATGAGTTAGTGTTTATAACCCTCCCCCACTCTCTTCTCCTTTTTTTTTTTTTTTTCACTCTTTCCAGATAATTCCCTTTATTTAGCCGTCAGAAAAGCACAGGCTGGGCCTGTTGATGTGATCAACAAAGCTTCACTGGCATGACTGTAAAGGAATATTTGAGCATTGCTTTGGCAGTGCCATATTTACAAAGAGCAAGTGCATGCAATAAAACCAAATGAAGTCAAAGAATTTCTCTTTCTCTTTCTTTCTTTACAAGTTAATTGGTTTAAGCTCAATTTAGCTGTTTCCCAATGAAAATGAGAAAGAGAGACATGTAGGAAAAGGGAGAAAATGATTAAAAAGGCAGTCTGCATGTCAACCAAGCCAGCATGAATAATAAAAGTTGGCTTGTCTCAGCCTGCTATATGATCGTGTGGTGAATTATACATGGCGGTGTTACGGTGTTCAGCATGGTGAATAACAAGGGGAATTTTAAATGGCACTTCATGTCATTCACTTCAAGGTTGCTGACCCCTGCCTTAGATTCATGATGATTGACCTTCTATAAGTGTGTGATGCCATTCAGATGAACTGTGATCTAGCATTACCTCTACTGTATACTCTTATTTTTATGAATGATATCTGTCTTCTTTTGATGTGCTAAAAACTGTGAATGTGTGGCCCCAGTGGTATAAAGCATTTGTCAATGCAGCCTGCCAAACCTTTCCTTCATCGTGCCCTGTAGCGGGTTGACTGTGATTGCAGAACAGAGTATATTATGAAACCCAGGTATTAGGAGCATTGATGATGCAGCAGTTCAAAGATGGAGGATTTCCCATGTTGTCATCCAAAATGTGTGGGTGGACTCGGGCTTGCCATTCTGTAATAAAACCCTCCTGCTGCACTGCCTTCTGGAAATCAAATAGAATCAGACTAGCTGGGATGTCCACAGCTGTTTTTGTCTAGTGATTTTGGTCTTAGATATGCTGTAGTTTTAGTTTGGTGGAGAGATCACAAATAACTAGTTTGATTCTTGAATTCCCAACCAGTATCGAGCTGGGTAAAGAATAGTTTGCATAGCAAAACACTTTGACTACATCAAAAGTTCTGGATTCTATAGAGCACAACAGGCTGGTTCTGGAAGTAAAAATCCCATAATTTTTTTCCATAGGGGAATTTACTAATAATGATAACTTCTAAACCATTAAAGACAGACCTACCGTGAGCCCTAAGGTTGTTAATTGATTATACTGGTATATGCTTCTGCTGAAGCCATCAGTCTGCGTTATTTCTGGTTTTCTGCGTGTTTAATAATGGAATTCCTTGTGAAGAACCACACTACCCATGATCCTGAGGGTGGAACTCCACCAATCAGAGAATCACAGCAAACAAACCATGGCAAAAGAGCCCAGCAGCAACCACCTACTTGCATGACGAACTGAGAATGGCACAATCAAGTCGGTCTCTCTACACTCTCAATCTACTTGCACTGTATATGTAGAGTATATTTGTATATCTGAATATTTTACAATAAAATTAAAATATATTGTGTCTACACCTATAATCAACAAATTTAAATCATTTTATATTTTTCCATAATTTGATGATGTCATTTGGGATTGTAATCCATTCAAATTTTGCGATTCACCTCCTAGTTGGTTGGTTTGGTTAGAACTCTCTTATGAAGGATCCCTATGGAAAGAAATGAATGGAAAAGATACTTTGAAACCAATTGCAGCTTAAGTCAGCCAATAATCACCCACTTAGACAGGAAAAGCCATCTGACTGACATTTAACGGGAGCAATCACAGTCATGACAACTGAATGGTTTAGCATGTTAATGTGGTTATGACATGTTGATAGGATATTGGTATTGGTGGACTATATCCGTTACGTGCCTGTTGCTGCAGGGCAAGTGCAAATACTTGCTACTGCTAGAACATACACATACAACATACAATGTGTTAGCATGTGGACATGCTGTTGCTGCACAAGAAGACAAACACAAGACATGTTGCTGTTGCACAATTAGACATACATACAGTCCTCATGTACTTGCAGATCTACACATGTGGAGCTGGGGAGGAGGAGGGTAGTGGAACCGGCTTATCTGCAAAACTCAGCAATGTAAATGTTAGACAAAGAGAGAGAACTCAAGATGATCGGTTAACAGATTATAAATCAAAGAACCTATCAGCTTACACCATGAGAGCCAATTGGCTTAACACATCACATGTGAGTGAGCTGATTGGCTAACAGATAACAAGTTAAAAGAAAATCAGCTTGTGCCAGGTAGAGTTTCATGTGTGAACTTAGGTAATTTAGTTTTGTTATTACGTGCCGTTTAGGAGTGGAGATTTATATACCAATTAATTGCTGCTAAGTGCCTCAAATAAAACTCTGAATATCTTTAAAAGATTAGCAAGTCCAGTGATTATTTCATCCTTAAAAGAGCTCATTACATCAACCGCTACCTTTTAAACACCACAATAGCCACTTTTCCACCATCGGGCCGAACAGTTCTCATTGCAAAACCGTACAGTTCCGTGCTGATCCGGGCCAGTTGGCGCAATTAGTTTCATTTTCCATTGTAGTGTGGTGAAATCAGGAGAAATTCCATAACAGATCCATCTTTTTTTAGCCAATCTGAAAATAAGCCAGTCAAGACTGAGGCTTTTTGGTTGAAGTTGACAAAATGGCAGACTGCTCATTTACTTTATATTCAGACTTAGAGTACTATACTGTACTGACTTTGTCCTTCTTAATAAGAAACCTATTAAAGTATTTACATCCGCTAGAGTCCAAGTTTTCTGGGTCATGGCTTGGGGAGCTGACTATTTAATACAGCTCATAGTTCTGTTTCATGTCCAATGGCTCTCTCATATTGACCGTGAGACTGGTGGCGTCATTGGTATCTTAATGAGTGTTTTGTTCAACACAAACTTACCATATAAAATTTAAAAATCCTGAAACATAAGCATATAATTTGGCTTACTGTACAGTCCTGTGTACAACTCCAGATAAAGCAGGCTCTGTGGATGACACCGATAATTGCAGCAGTTGTCCAATTGATGTTCACCCACACATAGAGAAAGATGCCTCTGTAAACTCTGTTGAGGTTTTGGTAGTAACATCTTTTTTTCTTCTCCTGTTGTAGCCTCCAAAGAACACTAATGGTCCCAACAGTCAGGCACGGGTGCTTAGCCCACCAGTGAAGAGTAGCTCCTCTTCTTCCTCTTCATCATCCTCCTACGTATCCGTGTCAGAGAAACGGGTTCAGAAGCAACAGCAGCAGCAGCAGATGGAGGCATCCATCTCAGAAGATAAACAACAGAAGGCCAATCGAATCATCTCGGAGGCCATCGCTAAAGCACGAGAAAGAGGAGAGAGAAATATCCCACGTGTCATGAGTCCCGACAGCTTCCCATCTTCATCGTCACAACATCGTCACAGGGCAGGTGCCTCTAAGTCCAAAGGCAAGGATAAGAGGTCCAAGAATGCCCGGATTGTGTCATCCTCCAAGCCCAAACAAAAGGCTCAAATTGGGTAAGACCACTTTGACATTCTCCCCAAGCTGGTGGATGAGTGACATTTAATTTGTTTGGTTTGGTTTGTTTGTTAGGGAGCTGTGAGGGAGAGTGTTATGGAGGTGTCTGTCATTATCTGGCTGAGTACTTGACATGACTCTGCTTATTTCCTCAGTTCTCCCAAGTTCATGAATAAAACTTCACCTGCATGTTTAGCAGTTTCAGCAAGCTAATTACTTTGAGTTAAAGTGTTTAACAACTTAAGTTGTTATCTTAAAAGTGTGTTTTGTGTATTGGTCTAAATTAGGTGAGAGATTGCTCTCTTAAAGATGCAGTTTAAGATGCAAATACAAATTTGATTATACTTGATGTAACGTAAGTCACAACAGTCAGACGGTGTGTGGAGCGATAAAAACCATTTGAGTGATCTTGCGTGCTCTCAATCTCTCATCAGTCACTCATCTCAGTGCTGTTTGTGAGAACCCTGATATTTTATGCAATACCACTAATAACAGCAATAACAATTTAACCTTCAACTAGATAGGTAATGTTTAAGACAAACTTTGAAAGGCCTTGTCTAAAGGTTTCATAAGTTTTAAGTTCGGTTATACAGCCATTACTGCAAGACAAATAACCAGGTAGAGACAGACAGACAGACAGATTGATTATAAGCAAGCATTTTTAATTTTTCTCTGGAAGTCTTGCATGTTGTGGTCCTAAGGACTAACGTACTGTACGGGCCATAGAATTCACAAAACTATACAAGCAGAAATGCCTTTTTTTTATATATATAACTAGCAGGAGGCTGAGATCTTGGAGATGAATTTGATTTAGGGTTGGTTTGGTTTCCTCTTTGACCATTAGCCAACAATCACAAGTTATCTGAGAGGTGAATGAAAAATTAGGCCAAACTCACACAATCACGATGAAGGAACAAACAAGAGCTAAACAGAATCTGCTGTTCTCCCATCCTTGTCATGGTTAATGATAGTACTGTATATGTAACAGGGCTCACACAGACAGCCCCTTCTGGTGAGTTTTAATAGATCATAAGGCTGGACCGAACATGCAGAGCTTAACGACAACATGATGTCATCTGATCTGTGTTAATAATATAGGACTGAATGGAAGAACGTCACGAGCTTTCTAGGTCATATGCAATATGTGAAGGCCATTGCAAAGTTTGTGCTACCATGTTGCTTAGGTCTTCCAGCTCATTTTAGTTTCAGACTAGATGCTGCTTTTTTTCTAAGAAGGGTACACACTCTCCTGTGGTCCATTGCTAAAATTGCGAAGATAGCATGAAAATGTTTAGCATTCCCACTGAGCTTGTAAAAGCAGTGTGTTGTATTTCTTCTGTGAATTGTTCATCGTGCTTAATGGATTAGCAATCTGACTGTCCCAAATACTTCAGCAGTAATGGCAAGACAAACAGAACATATGTATTCAGAATCAGTGGCTCACTGGACGATTTCTTTGCTTTTTTATATGCTTGTCTTCAAATACTCAGAAATGAGAGAGACAGGTTTTCAATGCATATTGAATTGTATATAAGCTACAGGCTGAGTGGTCTATTCCCTGTAAAGTTCTGTACTTGAGAGTGGTTACCTGTCTGGTTTGACAGAGTTTTATTGAGCTTATTTTGCAGTGTAAGCATTGTGAACAGGATGTTGTATATGTCACCTGGTGTTACTTTGTTGACAACATAATGTGCTAGGCCTACGTTCATCCTGTTCTGGTTCAAAAGAATCAGATTGAGGGTTGAGCATTGCGTTGTAACTAGTGGTGTTGTCACAATACAAATTCCCACAATTAAATGAAACTCTGCAATGTTAGATTTCTTACTATTTTTATTATTTTTTTAAAATCTTTTTATTATTATTTATCGCATTTTACAAGTGGGTTTTACAGACATGAGAGACAAATAAACAATACTGTAAGCATGTTTAAAAGCAGGGACTAAAAACAAAATGTTTTTCATTTTGGTTTGTTCTCTGCAAAAACTGTTCCGGTTCAAAAGTTCCGCAGCCTCCTTTCCAAATGGTTACCGGTTAGAACAAAATAAAAGAATGGTTAATAACGTTCTTTTTAAAATGACAGTACACTGTGCTAAGGGGTGGGTGAAATACCAATTGCAGCTAGGGGTGGGCAATATGACCAAAATCTTATATCACGATATGAGTAATTTTATATATCACGATAACAATGTATATCACAATATAGTAATTTTCTTTGGGAAAATCAAGAAAATTGGCTTATGTACTAAATAACAATATTGTAATGTCTATTTTGGGGTAATTCTGTCAGTGAATTAAATACTTGCAAATATTTCCTCTTATGTAATTGTCTCTTTATTTGGAGCTTGACAGTAGTCAAAAGTACAAAAAAATCAGCAACTTGGTTTTAAATCATTCGTACCATAATGCTAAATTTCACATTATGCCACATTTTAGTCTGTGTTCACCAATATTATTATAAACTTTCCTCAAGAAACCCAAGATCTTCCCAGAGCAATACAACATAGAGAATAATACATAAGTAAAAAAAGAAGAAAATAATGCAACTAAAATAAACACTTCTTGCAGAAAATTCCCTAAATTATGTAAACACTTTTTGCACAAAATAAATATCAAATAAATATAAACACTTCTTGAAAAAAAAAAAATATATATATATATATATATATATATATATATATATATATATATACTGTATATGATTGTGGAGCGCATCTTTTGGCTTTCATAATATTCTTTTGCGTGCTTCATTTTGATGTAAAACAAATTGCATTTATTACGAGTGATTATCGCCGTGTGACACAGTTTACTTATTAAATAGAATATTTACATATTTTTCTGCTCCGTGTTGGGTTTTGTGAACCTACACCACAGACATTTTCTTGACTTGTTTGGGAGTCATCCCGTTCTGTGGAGATGTTTTTCTCAGGGTTTTTCCTGGGTCAAAAATAGCAGGAATCCTGCTGGACTTGCGCAAACTTGCATGCTCCTGAGACGCTTACATGATACACAGATGTGCCCGTCAGATGAGAAGCATTTTAAGCATTTATGAAACGTCAAATGCAAGATAAATGTAATTGAATTTGCTTGGGTGGCTGCTGACTTTTTTTTTAAACCCTGTCCATGTTTCTTAAATTCTCTCAGTCTCATGTGGAGACCTACCCACTGATATTTACATATCTCGATATACACAATATAGCAAAATCTCTATCGATTAACATTTTATTTCATCACCACGATATCTGGTCTGTAAAAATAAGCTCAAAATAAGCCACTTGCCTCAAAATAAACAAAAAATTAGGGATTTATCACAATAGAAATCATAACAAGCATACAGTTAATTAACAGTTAAGTAACAATTTAATTAAAAATCTGCTTCTGAGTCAAAACCCGGCAGCATCAAATCTGCCGGCATCATATCTAACACTAATTCAGTGAAGACTTGGAAATGACTGAGAAAAGTACTTGCATCTAATAATGTTTTCCTTGTATCTGAATTAGCCATTCATGTATATGTAGTAATTATACATAGTTGTTAAAAAGGTCTTCATTCACAGAATACAACATCCACAACAGACAATTATTCAAAGAAATTTGTGATGCAGCAGTTTCATTCAAACAAAATTAACCAGTTATAACCGATTTCCAGCATTTAAAAATAACGTTTTCACACGGAACAATTGAAAATCACTTTGTTCCGGTTTTCGGTTACGATCTGCTAAACATTTTGTTTGTTTTTGTTTTTTGTTTTTGTTCCTTGAACCGTTTTTAGTCCCTGTTTAAAAGTGAACTGCTTTTTTAAAGAATTTTATTGCTTTATTATTTCTGAAATATTTAATTGGCAGATAGTTCATTTAGAATTATTTTTCAGATTATTCACTTATTACAACAAAACTGAATGTGTATTTTAAACTACATGTTGTCATATGAACAACCAGTAAGTAAATCTCATGAGTCTCATGTGCCTCAAGTACACATAACACAGCAACAGATTTTGGTTTCTATGGAGTCAGGAGTCAGAATTCAGTCAGATCCAACTGATTCATAAGACTTTTTGATTCACTAAAAAGAGCTGGCTCACAGATTTACTGCTAACTAGGGATGTCCTCATACCATTTTTATTTTTTTGGAAAACGAGTACCGATACTTCCTTTTCAGTACTTGCCGATACTGATACCTGTTTTTTGTTTTATTTTTTTCTGAAATCCATATCAACAGTTTATTTCAATTTTGTCATCAAAATTGTGTCTAAATAAGTTATTTAGTTATACAGTTTTAATCAAATGAAAATAGAACAATTACATTTCCAACATAATATTGTATTATTTTTATTAAATGATGTGGTTTTATTCAGAACCTCACAGCACTATCCAAAATACAACTTTGGAGTTATTTTTGTCAAATAAAGTGCTACATAACAGAGCATCATAAGTGTGAGATATTGCTTAAATATTATACATTTACTATTTATTAATTATTATTTGTAGTAGTAGTAGTAGTAGTAGTAGTAGTAGTATTACAGTGACTATTACTTAAAAATACAGTAGTGATTTATTTCTGTGGTACTTTTTTCCATTTAAATCTTTAATTTTAAAGCCCCTTCTGTTTTTGTGTTTTAACGGAAGTTTTCGCATCCGGAAAAGCCAGTCACTACGTGACTATTAAACTGCAAACGGCTGCTATTTAATTAAATGAATATGTAGTCTGTATGAAGTCAATTAACGCTCTGCTCGCAGTCATCTGCTACAAATAGAGTGTGCGAGTGTGAGCAAGGAGGTCGTAAGAGCAGAAGGCGTCAGCTTAACAACGGCTCCACACATACAAGTACATGAGCGTGGAATCCCTACTGATAACTGAGATTTTCGATGAGCAGCAGGACTATCTAATGAGAGCCGTTCCATGTAAAGACCTGCACCTTACTGACTGAAGACCTACAGAACTCTTTTGATGACAAAACTGGAACATGTTACTAGTGTTGTCAAAAGAACAGGTACTTCAGTACCAAGTCGATGCTAAAATAAAAAAGATGTAACGATACTAGTGTTTCTGCAGTACCGGAAGTACCGAGCACCGACTCTATCCGGTATCAGTGCGCAGTATGACTGACACACGACTGCTTTAAAGTGCTCACAGGCTTATTTTGAATGCGTGCTCTGTTACTCCTTGTACACTGAAATGGACAATTAAGCAAATTAAAATCGTGACATGTCTTAGTGTGATTTATTAAACCGCTAAAGGCTGCAATCTTACTGTGGACAAGCTGCGTACTTTAAATAAATCGACCACTCATCCACTAGAAACTCCACAGACATTGAGAATCATTCATGTTGTATGAGATGACAGAGCAGAGCACTAATCAACTGTGAACCACACAGCACATGTAAGATATATATTTATTTAATTAGAATCACAGCAGTTGCGCTTTAATCTCAGCTCAGGTTTATTTCACATTTAAAACAACAGAGTTGACCAAAGTGCTTCACAGTAATACTATTAATAGCATAACATTTAAAAATTACCACATACACAAACACCAGTAATCTAAAATCCAAACACCCCAAAACTGTGTCCTACATTTCATTTGTCAGACTCAAAGGCCAGTGTGAAGAGATGAGATTTCAGCCGTGAAGTGAACTGTTTATGCGGAAAAGTGAAGCATCCGGCAAAAAACACGTCATAATAAAAGCACTATTCAAAATAAAATCTAGATGCCTGAAATTAAATAAAATATATTACAACTGTATAGTAAAATGTAATATTCACTGTAATAATAATAATTAATCAAAATATCACAAACAAGACAGCTGTAGAATAAAAGTTTGGCAAAAAAAATGCAATGACCTGTTGAAAAGTTATATTTTCACTTGTTAAAAGTTTTAAGATTTTATTGATTAGACAAAATTTTGATGATGAAATAAAATTAAACTTTAAAAACATTTCTGGAAAGTTCTGGAAAATAATAATAATTATTCATATTTATTAAATAATTATAAATAACTAAACCGAGGGGGCCTGGGTAGCTCAGCGAGTATTGACGCTGACTGCCACCCCTGGAGTCGCGAGTTCAAATCCAGGGTGTGCTGAGTGACTCCAGCCAGGTCTCCTAAGCAACCAAATTGACCCGGTTGCTAGGGAGGGTAGAGTCACATGGGGTAACCTCCTCGTGGTCGCTATAATGTGTGGTTCTCGCTCTCGGTGGGGCGCGTAGTGAGTTGTGTGTGAAGTCTCCACATGTGCTACGTCTCCGCGGTAACGTGCTCAACAAACCACATGATAAGATGCACGGATTGACGGTCTCGGACGCGGCGGCAACTGAGATTTGAGGCAAGTCACTACACCACCACGAGGACTTAAAGTCCATTGGGAATTGGGCATTCCAAATTGGGGTGAAAAGGTGAGAAAATCACGCACAAAAAAATTATATATATATATATATATATATATATATATATATATATATATATATAATATATATATATACACACACACACACACACACACACACACACACACGTACACTACCGGCCAAAAGTTTTGAAACACTTGACTGAAATGTTTCTCATGATCTTAAATCTTTTGATCTGAAGGCGTATGCTTAAATGTTTGAAATTAGTTTTGTAGACAAAAATATAATTGTGCCACCATATTAATTTATTTCATTATAAAACTAAAATGTAATAAAAAATAAAAAAAGGTTTTGAAATTGATGACTTGGACCAAATAATAAAGAAAAGCAGCCAATAAGTGCCCAACATAGATGGGAAAATGTCAAGAGTACATTTCTACAAATTCTAGGCAAGGGTGACTACTTTGAAGATGCTAAAATATAACATAGTTTTGATTTATTTTGGATTTGTTTAGTCACAACATAATTCCCATAGTTCCATTTATGTTATTCTATAGTTTTGATGACTTTACTATTATTCTAAAATGTGAAAAAAATTATAATAAAGAATGAGTGTTTCAAAACTTTTGACCAGTAGTGTGTGTTTTTATTTATATATGCTATGTGACACATGTGTGCACATCATAACATGACTACGTTAGTAAGACATTTAAACGCTGTCCCAAATGCTGCCTTTAGCCCTTGTGGTTCTACTCCTAATCTACACTTTGCTGATGTAAGCTAAGACAGATACATGGGGCGATCATGGGTGGTCCATCAGGATGTATGGGTTATAAAGCATGCTATGGGACAGTCATAAATACTTCATGTAGCTAATTCACTTTATTAATTAGAAGAAAAAAAAAATAGAAAAAGGAGTTATGACATTGACAAGGTAAACACACCTTTTTTTTTTTTTTATTAAATAATTCCAAGCAACATTCATAATAAAGCATAAATAAATCAAGCTTTTTAACCAATCTTAAATATCACACCAAAAATTGTGTTACTATACACACAATAAAACCTAATTGATCTGCTGTTTCAATTTTATTGTCACAAATACACAACTATTGCGATCAGTATTTAATCCGCACTTGAATATCTTCTTTCCCACCTTATATTTTTCTCCACCCAAAATCTCCCATCCACTATAATGGTCAAGAAAATATGTTGAATGGACTGTTGAATAGTAGACTGGTGTGAACTTCACAAAAGAGGATGTCAGGGGTGCAAGCGGGGCACTCATGAGCACTGATCTTCTGAATCATAAAATGACAAATGGGACACCCTAAGCTCTTGTGAACTTTTTGAACTTCAAGGCCACAAGACTGCCAGTCCACTTCATAGCTTAAATTCTATCTCAAACATTTAAAATGTCACATCTCAAGTGCTGTGGAATGTTTAAGGTAGAAAGAATATAATTACCTGTGATCTGGTTTTGTAGTACATGACATTCAACCATTCAACACCTTTCAACCTTCATTTCATTTTCATGAAAGTGTCAAGTATATGGAGATGGAATTGTTTCATATTAACATACAAATGGAAAGAGATTCACAAATAGAAAGCTGGCTCACAAATAAGTTGAATGAGATCCACAAATAATTGTAAGGAGTTTCACAAAAATGAAACGAATTCACAAATAAAAAGAATGAGATTTATAAATATATGTTAGGAGTTTCACAAAAATAAAGTGAATTCATAAATAAATAAAATATTTACAAATATATATTTTAACTCACAAACAAATAAAAATACCACCATATATATATAAATAAATCCAACGAGCGCATTTAGCCCAGCAGCCAGCATTGTTTTGGATGTTCGGCAAGTTCCGTCGCAAAATATACGACATAAAAGCTGTCCAATTAGGTTGTAAACTTATCCTTATACCTTTTATTTTGTATCTTTAGGTTCAGTGTTAAAAATGCCAGTGTGAACGCTAAGTGAACCAGGACTAAATATATCATTTTCTTTTTTGTCCGGACCAAGAGAACAAAGAGAACCAAACTACAAATGTGAACACACCCTAAGAGTAAAGGTTTTGATGACACATTTCAGTCAAGAAACTTGGTTAAAATGAAAATAGCAGACTCATACATTCAGCCAGGTTAGCTATAAAGCTAATGATCAGGACACTCTACAAATGGGCAGTTTTCAGCTGTCGACATTTAACAAGGCACTACTTATGTTTATAACTGAGAGAAAATGATATGAACCTTAAGTCACAGTATTCCTCTGGCGTCCGTTTCTTTAAAAGTTTGTGGCCTTGGAGCTTATCTGTATGTGCTTGATTCAATGCTCATGAGAGCTGTGACTCTGGTCCCACCCTCATAGTAAAACAAAGCGTGATTTGTTGAAGATAGAACGTGCTACGATTGGTCCGAGTAATGTGTCCGTTATCTGATTGGCTTGCGTAGACGATGGGTGGAGTCCACCTCTTTGTAGATTTGTGTGCACATATTGATGCTAGATTTGTTTCAAAATCGACAAATGCGTGTAGCGATCCGCAAATGCACAGGAAGCGATCCACAAATAAATGTGCATGATTCACAAATGAATGCTTGACAGAGTTGTGTTTGTGAGTTAAAAAATATATTTGTAAGTATTTTTTTTTTATTTGCAAATCTCATTTGATTTATTTGTGAATTCACTTTATTTTTGTGAAACTCCGAACATATATTTATAAATCTCATTCTTTTTATTTGTGAATTCATTTCATTTTGTGAAACTCCTTACATTTATTTGTGGATCTGATTCATTTTATCTGTGAACCAACTTTTTATTTGTAAATCTCTTTCCATTTGTATGTTAATATGAAACAAATCTAACCCCATACAAGTAGGGCTTGATTACTATTAAATTTGAATACATGATTTTAAAAAACTGAAATCGTTTTTTAAGGAAAATTTCAGAACATTCTTTCCCAATGTTGTAGGTTTCAATCATTCTTGAGGTCTGTGGTGTAAGACTGTCCCATGTTTACCCAATACACTTAAACTATCTGGTTTGAATGGTCTCTTTACGGATTTTCCAGATTTATTTACCATCAACATTAGGCATTATGGATTGGCAGAGTATTGGTGCATCACAAATCGCACATTTCTGCACTATTCTCCGTAAGTAATGTAAGTAACATGTTTACACTGAAAATGAAAAACACTGAATGCTTCCGTGTTGTAAAAAAAACGTGAAGCGTTCCATTTGGGAGGATACTACACTTTGAAAATGAATACACTACTTGGCTGAGTGTATAGTGTAAGTACATAGTTTATAGTGTGTCATTTAGGTTATGTGATCTGAGGGTAGACTCTGTTTTGAGGATCTGGTTATCTTTTTCCAGATTAGTTTGGAGTGTTGGGCCATGGTTGCGGAGATGGGTGTTAGATCTTGCTTCCATAATTGGCAGGATTGGTGTCTTTGAGCCTGTTATGGAGGGCAAAGCCAGAAACCTACTGACCCGCTTTGCACAAAACAGCACGCCTCAGCCAACAGCTGCAATTAGACCAGACCATGTGATCTCAGAGTATCACGTGGACACACACAGAGAGAGAGAGAGAGACTGTCAGGCATGTGCTGAGAGTTTGATAGAGAGACAGATTCAGATGTTTATAGAGAAATATTTAATGGAATCAGAGTTCATGTCCTCCATTTAGTCTGTTTAATATTCGTCTAATTATTGGTTACACTGTGATGTTTGAGGGTGTTAACACTTTCTGTACTTCTGGTGGATTTTTAGCCACAATGACAGTTTAAACACAGAAGGATGGTGTGTGTATTTTCATGTATTTGTAAGACCTTTTAGAGAAACCAATAAGTGTGTGTGTGCATATATGTAGTCTAGGTTACAACCCTGAAATATCAGTGCAGCCTTCTCTCTCTGCTGCTGAAATCTTCCTCTCTCATCTTATGAGTTTGTTTTTATGTGTCTTGTCTCTGATTCATCTGTGGCCTTTAAATGATGGTGCACTTGCATTGCTGAATCAGAAACAAAATAGGAAACAAACACACACATACACGCGCGCGCGCACACATTCCTATATCTATATTTTGTATACCTTTACAAACCACCCAGTAATAAAGCATACAGTAGAAACTATAGGAAATAAAAATGACTATAATTACTGTTGCATTATTCTAGAGCATGTTGTAGAAACTTGATACAGAAGTTCTCATTGTTTGTGAGTTGATTTTATTTAAACAATAATCTATGAGAGTCTGTGCTATATTGTGAATACATATCCACTTCCTGTCATGCCTAACAACGTTCTTCATCCGGAACTATATTCACAAAATTGCACAGCCTCAAGTGTCCTATTGCTTTTATAAGACGGTCACTCACCACTAGGGATGTAACGGTTTCAAGGTTTCACAATATACCTCAGTTTTAAAACGGACGGTTATCATACCGTTGAAATCTTCTCATTGAAGGTATTGCATGAAGATAAAGACAGATTTTTCAGAACTTTTCTAAAATCCAAATCGGTTTAATTAAGACAGAATCTGCAACATTTACACAGCATCATATAAACTTGGCTAGATTAAATAAATCTTTAAATTGCACCTGCCTCATGTTGCATTTGACTGTCACTCAATTTTAAAGGTGACATGCAGGTGTCACGAACGCTGCGCATCACGAGCACAGAAGTCCAGCACGAGCGGAGCACAGCATGAGTGCAGCATGAGCGCAACATACAGACATGTCCGAGCCTGAACCTTTATTTCTGCTGCCACAGAGGTTGAAGTCAGCTGTCTGGGATTACTTGGCTATGTTAAAGACCCACAAGGCACCATCAATGTTGATGGTTACCCAGTCTGTAAAGTTTGTTGCAAACAAGTATCGGCTTAGGCGGGAAACACTTCAAACCTTAAGCACCATCTCCGTGAGCACCATCCCACGGAATTTGCGGAGATGAATGTAAGTGGAAATACAGTATACAGGATAATAAATGATAGCCCGTTTCATAAAAACACCAGATTCAATGTAGTTTTACATGATTTGTAATGAGTAGTTAGGCTAAAGTTATGTTTATGCTTTGTCACATTCACAAATGCAGTAAATTGGTAAAACATAGTACTAAATAGGGTTTACAAAATGCATGGCTTTTGGCCTTCAGGAAATTGACATTGACAATATGCATGCAAGAAATTGACAGTGAAACTGTGGCAGAAAGTGTCAATATTGGACAAAATGCCAATAAATAAACTGCACATGAATAATATATTTTCATTAGATATTGTAGAATTGAACTAAATCACAAAGGCAAAAAATTACTGAATGCATACAAATGCATATTTTAAGTGTTAACCTGGGCAATAATCTTTACAAATGATTACAATTCAATTTCTTAAATCATAAAATAACAATAACAAAATATTTTAGTTATAGTCATCTGACTACTGTACATGTTGCCAAAAAAAAAAAAAAATTATTAATGTTTTTTTTTTTTCTTTTTCTTTTTTTTACCTTGTCAGATTAAGAGAGTGTCCTGATGTTCTAGATCCAAATTTAAAGGATTAAAGTTGAAGAAATCCAAAATAAAGTTCAAGAATTGGTTATAACTGAAATATTTATCTGTGTGTTTATCAGAAATAGCCTATTTCATAACCAAATATTGAACTGCTTTTAATATTACCAATGTACCTAAATACCGTGAAACCGTAATACCGTGATCATTTTTGTGACAGTTATCATACCATGAAAATGTCATACCGTTACACCCCTACTCACCACATAATAAAAATTTTAAGGAAACAAATGTTCTTTAAAATTGTATATTTTGTAAGAATAATCATTGAATGCCTTTCTTCCGCCAGAAAATATAGTCCCTGGCAGTAAGCAGAACGTTGATAGGCAACAAGATGTCAGCAATGGGTGCTGCAGATTGATACAAATAGAAGTTCCGTGAAGAGGTCAGAGCTGTGATTTATCATGAATAAAGCACGGCTGTCGACCAATCAGCATCCATGACTGGAACTATCCGTTTTATAATGAGCTCTAAAAAGATTGTAATGATAGTTCCATAACCTCAATATGCTAAGTTTGTTGTGTGACAAAGTACAGCAATAAAAATGTCTTCAATTCTTTCTTCAGCTTCAAGGAACAAAAACGTTGGCCATACTGGCCAGTTGGCTATTAGAAATTGTAATATTATGCATGATTTACATTGCAATGTAAGAATGATGTGACACTAGCTGACGTTTATGGATCAAATGAAAGAGATACAAACAGTTTACCATAAAAAAGACTGTCGGAAATGCTTGGTTGAGGTTATTGCAGCCAAAGGAGGATCGACTAGTTATTAAATCCAAGGGTTCACTTACTTTTTACACAGTACTGTGAATGTTTAATGGAATGTATTCAATAAAGACATGAAAGATTATAATTATTTGTGTGTTGATAGCTTAAGCAAATTGTTTTTGTCTGTAATTGTGACTTTGATGAAGATGAGATCACATTTTATGACCATTTAATGCAGAAAACCAGCTAATTCTAAAGGTGCCATATACCGTTTATATTTGGACTATGTGTGTGTTTATTTCTGGGTCTCTCGATTGAAACAGTGAGGAAAAGAATGATGTTCAGGGTGTTAAACTGGCTTATCACACATGTTTTAATTGGTTAGTTCTGTCCAGCTCTGTCCATATACACACACACACACACACACAAACAGGAGCTTCGTTATGACCAGCTCTCAGTCTCATTTCACAGCTGCTGTGGTGTATGAAGAGTGGAGTTTGTGTGTTACTCACAGGATACAATGTTACTGCTTCCACCCACGCTGCCAGCTTCCCTCTCTGATCAGGTCGCTAGGCAACCAGGAAGTCACGTTGTCTCAGAGACTAGTGAAGTGTAACATCATCCAAAGAGGAGGACCCCAGAATGAGAGAGAGAGAATGAAAGAGTGAGGGAGGGTTTGTGTTTGCGTTGACACAGCAGATGTCCTTTTTGACAGTCATTTCCCCGATTATTCAGCAGGTCTTTACAGACACTGGGGACACTGCCTGACCCTGGAGAACATATTGAAAAAGAGATTTTTTTTTCTTAGATGCCTTCTGTGTAAACACTTCACTCTATTTTCATGTGTGCTTAAGGTGTGGCTCCATTAAATGACAGTTACAGTCAAAGTTGAGAGAGACTGAAGTAAGTTATGATGTCAGTTTTTATTTGTGGTCTTTTTTTTTTTTTTTTTTTTTTATTGTGACCATATGACATAATGGCTTTTCAAGTACTTAGGAAGAAATTGAAGCAAAATGTACAACATTTCTGATAAATTTATGGTATGTGCGACTTCTTGAGGAAAAAAATCTGCACTGGTTTCATGAACACATGAATTAGATGTGTAGGCAGAGCTCGGTGGGAAACTACAGCGCACACTGTTTGAAAATAACACTGTGCCCTGCTCACTTTCACTTCACATGCTCTGTGTAGGGCATTACTGTCTCACATATTCACTTTTGATACACTTGGCACTGTTTTGAATTACGTTACTTCATAGTATGTACCTTGATGATATACATTGTTGTGGCATATAAAATTTACATCACATATTGCCTTTTTGTGTCTTAGTTTAATTCAAATTGTTTCTTTGTGAAACTAGTGGTCGACCAATATATTGCTGAGGCAGATAACATCTTCCGATATTGGGAATTTACCTAATTTTGGCCGATTAGTTTCTTAAGCTGCGACTGCACTGAGAATCGCCGGCTTGCACATGAAGGACCCGTCTGAGACATGTAAATTAGCAATCACCGATATTTTTGTTGTTAGTGCCATCGTGTTTTATCACAGTATTAGACCGGTGTGCAATATAGTCTTCATTTAAACGGTCCCGCTTATCAGAGCAGCGACAGAGGTGTATGAGCTCATGATGTTGTTTCACTCTCGCTCTTACTCGTTCTTCTCAACAGTTCCCTGTAACTTAACTCTCTTGTGTAATGATACAAAGGCAAATATCAATAAGTTCTATCATATTGTATATCTTCTGCAGATATGCTATGAAGTTAAATCTGTTGCAAAACTTGAAAGCTAAAGTTGAATGTTGCAATCTGCACTCACAGACAATAATCCAAAGCCTGTGTTTTGAATTCAAAGTTGCAGTCAAATAGTCACAAATGTGTAAAATTACATTCATATAAATACAGTGATAGACACAATCTTGTATAAACACAAATCGGCAGTTACAACCTCTCAAATCTGCCACTGCAACTTCAAATCTTCCCACCTTGACTTTTGCAACAACTTTAGCAAAAAACCTGTAGCAAAAATCACTTGTGCACTTGTAAATCAAGATGTGAGAGAGCAGACCATAGATATACATAAGTAGATGCCTCATTCTGCTGGTTTGGATACATCAACCGCGGCGCCATATTGGAACGGTCAACAAGGAGTGGTGTTTGAATGTAAGTGAATAGAGAAGAAGCCTCAGACCGCTGCATAAACTGCTTTTGTGTGGAAACAGTTAATCATGTAATGAATTGACTGACTGGGTGCTAATTTTCATTATGCTTGCCATGATATATTCATTTGTAGAGGACATTTTTTGCAGATTGCTACAGGGGGGAAAAAAACCTGTTTTAGAAGTGAAGTCAGGATTTTTTATATCATCTAAAATATTGCCCAATGTTTGTGGTAAATCAGATAATCTGAAAGTTGGCTGGAAAAACAGTAGACTTTTGCAGACCAAATCTGTCAATTTACATTCCTGTGTTGACAGACTGCTCTTGACCTATTCAGTACGGCAGGCGCGCAGACGTATCATGGATCATAGAAACAGCTGCTAATAAGGTATCTATGTATAGATATCTATGGAGCAGACTACTGGTGCTGGGCGGGGCCAATGAAGTTGTGACCAATCACAAGAGCTGGAACGACTGATGCCGGAACAATCAAAATGGATCTTCTTAGAATGAGATGACGTCACGCAACAGCACCAGTGCTGTTTTTGTAACCGAAACAAGTCGACTAGTGACAATGGCTGGCTGATGTAGTGGCAGGATAAGTTAAATAACTTGACAGTTAAATGATTAAGAGTGAATTTATCATGTACCAAATCAAATGAGACGATTTGATCACGTTGATCAACTCAGAATACAGCACCGACAGACAGCACATGTAATGTCTAAGGATGGCAATGAGAGAATGTTACTGCAGGATGTTTGTAGTCACTAAAACTACATGGGATGTGACAATCCAGCCAGCTGTCATATGCCACGAGTTCCATATTTCCATGAAAACATGAAATGGAGGTTAAATATCGGTTAGGTATCAATTGGTATAAGAGTGAAGTAAGAAAATCTCAATTATCACCAGAGAACTGTTCCAACAGATAAAATACAATGAATTATCCATTACACCAGAGACATGATAGCTGGCAAATCCTTATATTGTCCAGCATTGTGCTATATTTCAGTAATTTTCTGAAATGTATTTATCTTCTGTATTATTTAAATGTTTTATTAAAATGTTTAAACTAAAAGTCTGGTATCATGTTGTTGCTTAAGTGCTTGGACAGAAACATGTTTGAGATTTTTTGTGTAAAGTATAAAACCCTTCTCATTTTGACATGAATGGGTAACTATTTTAATCACGCATGCTGACTGTACTATCTATAAAAGATTAAAAATCATGCCTTTATTATTTCATTATTATTATTTCAGTTAGTCTTTCCCCTGCTTCGATGCTGTTACTGATATTGTATTGTTGCAAATTAGCAAGCAAATGTTAAATCTAAAGAAGTCACACAGTTCTTGCATAGATAAATTGCAATGCTAATGCTATTATTGTAAGAAACCCACTTGTGAAATAAAGATAATATTGTGCACAGTGTGCATTCTTGTTTGAAATGAGACTCTGTTTGTATATTTATCGATTCAGAATAAAACTCAGGTCATTTTAAATGTCTTTTACATGACAGTAATTCATTTCTTAGCTCTAATTAAAGGTCCGTTTAAACTGTTTTATCAACCCATCCATGCTGATCAAACCTTAAAATCAAGTACTAAGAAAGTACACCCTGACACCTTAAGAATAAGATATATAATTTAGAACTTATTAAGACGTATAATTGCTTGACTGCGATAACTTGCTTTAATCATGATTACTTGAGATTACCATGGTCATGTGCACTTTAATTTAAATCACATATAGACATTTAAATAAAGGAATTGAGCGAATACTAAAAACACCAGAAAATGGACATTTCTATTCTCTAATTTAGGTGCAGCGAGAAAATAGATTAATTATAACTTGCACTGTATTCTATATAAAGAAGATAGCCATCAAGTAAGTACTATGATCTGTTTTGATTAATGCAGCATCAGTTGTTCCAGCTCCTGTGATTGGTCACGGCTTCATTGGCCCTGTCCCTGCCCAGCACCGGTAGTCTGCTCTCTCACATTTTGATTTACAAGTGCACAATTGAGTTTTGCTACAGGTTTTTTCACAAATGTTGTTGCAAAAGTCAAGGCGGGAAGATTTGAAGTTGCAATGGCAGATTTGAGAGGTTGTAACTGCCGATTTGTGGTTGTACTGTGAAAGTGAATTAAAGTACAAATGTAAATATATAATACAAGTATGTGTCTGTCGTTGTATTTATATGAACGTAATTTACACATTTGTGACTATTTGTAACTACAAGGCCTCGAGTTTTGCCACAGATGTACCTTCATAATATGCAGATATCTCGTTTAAACAGATTTAATTCACAAACCTCACAAAAGTTGCGCAAATCAGTTTTATTCCTAGGTTCATCTTAAGCGAGTTTTATAATATCCTGTATAAAAACTGTGTCCCTCTGACTCACAAATGTTGCGCGAGGGTCAGTCCGTGACACTCCAAGCAGACAATCGGGGCCGAGTAAACTTGAAGCGGTCAATAGATTGATGCTCTCGCTGGATTCGCACAAGAGCGATAGAGCAACTTTAAAGTAAAAGCGCTTCACGTGTGCTATGAGTAAGTGTCATATTCACTGTATGTACAAATAGTTTGATTTCATCTTGTGAGAATGCGATTGCTAATGTGCACATACCATCCATGTTTGCTGGACTACTATGTGCACTGTTGTTATTTCCTTCTTCCTAATGTATAACAATTTCTTTATTTATTGAATTACTGAAATGGGAAGACCAAAGAGAAACTGCTATCTACAATCTAAAACACACAAAATCTAATCTTGAAAGATTTTTTTAATAAAGTTTTGTGTGAAAGTTTGAGTCATTATTATGGTAAATCTAAGGTTTCTTTTTTTGGGTTTTTTTTTTTTTGCCAATTTATGTTTGTCATTTAATATTATATTAAATTGTGTGATATATCTGCATTAAATCTGCCTATCTGTAACCCTGCTCTCTGGATATCGGCCATTAAAAAACCTATATCGGTCAACCTCTGCATGTAACATGAAAATGTGTGAGGGATATTTTGGTCCTTGGAGTGCATTCCTAAGTAAGATCTTAAGTAAATGACTTCAGGTATCAAAATGTGTGAATCGCAAGGAACTGCCACACAGGAACACGTAATTCTAATTACTGCAATTCACTCCAAAATTACTTTCTAATGGAATGCCTTGCTAATGGCATTTGGAAAGGACCTTCGTGATGGGATCCTGTTGCACCGTTTCATTTGGAACGGCCCAACAGATGGCGTTCTCTTCCCACGGTGCCCTTCAAGGGTGTCAAAATGTCATTTTTAATTTGCTGTTTGTGTCTGTTGCCAGTCATTTCCCTATGATAAGAAGTGTGTCTTGTTGGAAAGCCCTTAACAAAAAGTAGTAATTCATTACAAAAGATATTTTGCAAGGACTGGTGAAAAAAAGGCAATAACTATGCTTGTGTCATCATCTCAACTCTGTACAATATTTGCAGCATTTCATTTTTTAAAACAAGTTTGTAAAGTAATGTTAATATAACGTCTCTCTGTGTTCTCCACTTCACAGGAAAATCGTTATAAAGTTTGGAAAGAAGAAGCGAAAGAAGACAGATTCCTCAGAGGAACTCTCTGACGATGACAGGCCACCTCGACGATCCTCTAAAGACGTTGATTCGGTGAGCTTTGTTTTAAATAAACATCTATGTACAGTGATATTCTTGGTAGCACTTTTATGTCAAGAAACAATTAAGAAAATGTACCTTATTTGTTAGTGTTAGTTTTTGAACAGATAGAGATAAGCATACACATCGTTGCTGGATGTTTTTGAAAGAGATAATAAGATGACCAATGTACGATGAATAAATTACCACTCTTTATTCCAAAAAATGACTAACCTCTCATTCTCCCCAACCATGATACCCCTCTGCACCCTTCCAGATATAATTATCTTCTTTAAATACCCCCTGTGTTAATTAAAGCAGTTTGTTCAGTTAGCCTTTCAGAGTTAAACCCTCAGCCATGTGCTACTGATGCATTCTAGGAAACACTGGCGTCTCTTGGCAGAGCGGTTGGCTCTTTATTTGGTCATCCTGAGATATTCTCATCTTCTCCATTTACTTGAACTCATAGACATTTAGGTCATGTTATATTTGGGAGGACAGGCACGCACACACACTCTGCTCTGTACTCATTTATTGAAGGGGCCCCCGCTGCTCGGGCATCTCTGATTTGCAGAGTGACAAATGAACTTGTAATTGAGCAGGGATTCTCCTCTTCTCTTAGTCACACAACATTGCTTATTTACTTAGTCGTATTAATTCAACCATGTAAACAGACACTCATTCACACCTTTTACCACACATAATGTAGTTTCTCAATGCTGCACCTGTCTGTGTGTGTGTGTGTGTGTGTGTGTGTGTGTGGAATATTTTTTTTACTCATTCAGTACCATCACTAAGAAAAATCTCCAAAAGTAAACAAAATCTGACTAAACCTCCCTTGGGGCATATTCAGGAATACCTCCTCAATTGGAAAATCGACTCATAAATAAAGCAGTTACTGTTTTGTTTTATTTTTTGATGGGGGCATTCACATCGAACGCATACTGCACTAAAGAAAGCTAGATGCAGCACCTCAAATAGAACAGAATGGAGGTGTGTCGAGGCGCATTTTTTAACTTGACAGTGTCTAAATAATGCAGTGCTCCTGTGCGGGAAACGTCATGGTTACTGGTGTAACCTCCGTTCCCTGATGGAGGGAACGAGACGTTGGTGTCGATGTAGTGACACTAGGGGTCACTCTTGGGAGCCCGAGACACCTCTGGTCTTTGATAAAAGGCCAATGAAAATTGGCGAGTGGTATTTGCATGCCACTCCCCCGAACATACGGGTATAAAAGGAGCTGGTATGCACACCACTCTTTCAGGTTTTACGCTGAGGAGCCGATATAAGGTCCGGCCATTTCAGCGGGTAGTTCAGCGTTGTGGCAGGAGGGACCAACGTCTCGTTCCCTCCATCAGGGAATGGAGGTTACACCAGTAACCATGACGTTCCCTATCTGTCACTCACTCGACGTTGGTGTCGATGTAGTGACACTAGGGGTCCCTATACAAAACGCCACAAGGCTGAACTGTGTTACGTGAACTGGCGGTGTGTGGTGGGCAGACTTGCTGTGTGCCTCATAGCCAGCACACCAGGTCGACACGTAACCTCCCCCAACACAGTTATGAGTGTCGAACGGCCCTTTTTGGGGACAAGTCGACTACCCAGAGATAGAGACAGGCTTAACCCAGTCATGGCCTCTTTCCCCTTCTCTTTTTCCACTCCCTAAAAAGAAGGGGGATTATCCGACTGGGCCGCCAGGTCTAGTCGGGGGGTGTCCCT
Source organism: Myxocyprinus asiaticus (assembly GCF_019703515.2). Taxonomy (NCBI): domain Eukaryota; kingdom Metazoa; phylum Chordata; class Actinopteri; order Cypriniformes; family Catostomidae; genus Myxocyprinus; species Myxocyprinus asiaticus. Next base: position 37,311,386 of record NC_059345.1, read on the forward strand.
CCCAAGGGGAGGACACCGCGGAGACCACACCTCGCCCCAAGAGAGGGGGGGATATTAAAGTGGAAGAATACATCACATGGTCTTTCCAACCATGTGGAGAGCCTTCAAGGTAGATCCTACCCAATGGGGGAGGAGTTACTACAACATGGAGACTGAGGGGCTCTGCCCAAGGAAGACGCAGTTTGCCAGTAGGGAAATGAACTAGCGGAAGATATAGATCGCATGGGGTTAGCCTTACAGGGAACCGCCACATGCGGAGCACCTACCCCAGAACCGGGCTCTTAGTTAGCGCGTGTACTGGGCCGGCAGCGAGTCTCTCCGAAAACTCGACTGCCACAGGGCTCGGAGGAAGTCAACCAGGGAACAACCTTTGTGAACACTACTGGGAATTAACAGCGCACGTCTTCAGCTCAAAAGGAGGTGGAAGGCGCTATGTGCAAGCGATACACCCGGCCGGCTATCCCGGGCTTATCCGCTTGTGTTGCGTGCCACTACCTGGGACGAAACCGGTTCCACCCGGAGGTTGTAGAACCTTGCAAAGGTGTTGGGTGTTGCCCAGCCCGCTGCTCTGCAATGTCTGTTAGAGAGGCACCTCTGGCCAGGGCCCAAGAAGCCGCTACACCACGAGTAGAATGGGCTCGTAGCCCTACCGGGGGCGGCATGTTTTGGGCGAGACATGCCATAGTTATGGCGTCAATGAGCCAGTGGGCGATCCTCTGCTTGGAGACAGCGCTTCCTTTCCGCTGTGCACCAAAGCAGACAAAGAGCTGCTCAGAGAGTCTAAAGCTCTGCATGCGATCCAAATAGATGCGCAAAGCGCGCACCGGACACAGCAACGCCAGGGCTGGGTCTGCCTCCTCCTGGGGCAGCGCTTGCAGGTTCACCACCTGGTCTCTAAAAGGAGTGGTGGGAACCTTGGGCACATAGCCCGGTCGGGGGTCTCAGGATCACGTGAGAATAGCCCGGACCGAACTCCAGGCACGTTTCGCTGAAAGAGAACGCTTGCAGGTCACCTACCCTCTTGATGGAAGTGAGCGCAGTCAGGAGGGCAGTCTTCAAGGAGAGTGCCTTAAGCCCGGCTGACTGTAAAACTCAAAGGGGGCTCTCTGTAGACCCTGAAAAACTACAGAGATCCGATGAGGGAACAAGGCGTGGCCTGGAGGGATTCAGCCTCCTGGCGCCTCTTAGGAACCTGATGATCAGATCATGCTTCCCTAAGGACTCACCGTCGACTGCGTCATGGTGTGCTGCTATGACAGCAACGTACACCTTCAAGGTGGAAGGGGACAGCCTCCCTTCCAACCTCTCTTGCAGGAAGGAAAGCACTGATCTGACTGCGCACCTCTGGGGGTCTTCCAGATGGGAAGAACACCACTTAGCAAACAGACACCACTTAAAGGCATACAGGCGCCTCGTAGAGGGAGCCCTAGCCTGAGTGAATGTGTCTACCACCGCAGGTGGGAGACAGCTTAGGTCTTCCGCGTCCCGTCCAGGGGCCAGACATGGAGATTCCAGAGGTCTGGGCGCGGGTGCCGGATGGTGCCCCTTCCCTGAGAAAGAAGGGCCTTTCTCAGGGGAATTTGCCCAGGGGGAGCTGTCACGAGGGGCGTGAGTTCCGAGCACCACATCTGGGCGGGCCAGTAGGGTGCTTACCAGGACGACCTTCTCCTCGTCCTCCCTGACCTTGCACAGGGTCTGTGCGAGCAGGCTCACTGGGGAAAACGCATATTTGCGAATGCCAGGGGACCAGCTGTGTGCCAGCGCGTCTATGCCGAGGAAGGCCTCGGTGAGGGCGTACCAGAGCGGGCAGTGGGAGGATTCTTGGGAGGCGAACAGGTGCACCTGTGCCTGACCGAATCGACTCCAAATCAGCTGGACCACCTGAAGGTGGAGTCTCCACTCTCCCTTGAGGGTAACCTGTTGTTACGGCGCGTCCGCCGAAGTGTTGAGGTTGCCCGGGATGTGAGTGGCTTGCAGCGACTTGGTGCTGCTAACTCCGTTGGAGGAGACGGCGGGCGAGTTATGACATACAGCGGGAGCGCAGACCGCCTTGGCGGTTGACATATGCTACCGCTGCCGTGCTGTCTGTCCGAACTAGCACGTGCTTGCCCTGGATCAACGGCCGGAACCTCCGCAGGGCGAGCAGAATTGCCAGTAACTCGAGGCAGTTGATGTGCCAACGCAGCTGCGGACCCGTCTAGAGGCCGGCATCTGCGTGCCCGTTGCCAACAGCGCCCCAGCCCATTTTGGAGGCGTCTGTCGTGACCACGACGCGCCTGGAGACCAGTTCTAGCGGAACACCTGCTTGTGGAAACGAGAGGTCGGTCCAAGGGCTGAAAAGACGGTGACAGACCGACGTAATGGCCACGCGGTGTGTCCCGTGGCGCCATGCCCGTCTCGGGACTCGAGTCTGGAGCCAGTGCTGAAGCGGCCTCATATGCATCAACCCGAGCGGGGTGGCCACCGCCGAGGACGCCATATGCCCCAGGAGCCTCTGAAAATGTTTCAGTGGAAACGCTGTTTTCTGTTTGAACGCTTTCAAACAGGCCAGCACCGACTGGGCGTGCTCGTTCGTAAGGTGCGCCGTCAAGGAGACTGAGTCCAACTCCAAACCGAGAAAAGAGATGCTCTGAACCGGGAGGAGCTTGCTCTTTTTCCAGCTGACCCGAAGCCCTAGTCGGCTGAGGTGTGAGAGCACCAGGTCCCTGTGTGCGCATAACCCGTCTCGAGAGTGAGCTAGGATTAGCCAGTCGTCGAGATAGTTGAGAATGCGAATGCCCACCTCCCTTAACAGGGCAAGGGAAGCCTCTGCGATCTTCGTAAAGACGCGAGGAGACAGGGACAGGCCGAAAGGGAGGACTTGTACCGATACGCCTGACCCTCGAACGCAAACCGCAGGAAGGGTCTGTGTCGAGGAAGGATCGAGACGTGAAAGTACGCATCCTTCGGGTCTACCGCCGCGAACCAATCTTGATGCCGGACGCTCGCTAGAATGCGTCTTTGCGTCAGCATCTTGAACGGGAGTCTGTGTAAGGCCCGGTTCAGTACTCGCAGGTCCAAGATTGGCCGCAACCCACCGCCTTTTTTCGGTACAATGAAGTAGGGGCTGTAAAACCCCCTCTTCATCTCGGCTGGAGGGACAGGTTCTATCGCATCCTTCCGTAGGAGGGTAGCGATCTCCGCGCAAGGTAGCAGCGTTTCCATCTTTCACCAAGGTGAAGTGGACACCGCTGGACCTGGGCGGATGCCCACCGAAGTGAATCGTGCAGCCGAGTCGGACGGTCCGGACCAGCCCTCGCGACGGACTGGAAAGCGCAAGCCATGCACCCGAGTTCCGCGCAAGGGGGACCAAAGGGACAACGTCATCGGATGTACCGGCGGGTGGGGCCTCGCGGTGGGGCGGAGCTTGAGGTGCCACACCACATCGTGGCCGTGCTGAGTCCGAGGACATCGAAGCACTTACCTGGCTCCTTGTGACCACCCCCGGAACAGCCTGGGACAGGGAAGGAAGAGGCCTGTCCTCATGACCCGTGGAGACTGTCACATCGGGGGCGGATTTGTGCCACAGCTGGGCGCTCAGGGCGGGAGACCGCCGCTGGAGCGCCAACCTGCCAAATGGAGTGGTGGACGGTGGTCGTGATGCCAGCCGTACACACCGAATATGTGACCCAGGGAACAAGGAAACCACTCTTGCGGAGCTCTTGAGTACTGCAGCCACTTGGGCATGCAGCGCAATTAAATGCAAAAGGTAACAAAAAGAAGATCTGCTTACCAGCTCCAGAGCAGCGGGTTTCGTTGTCCCTGGGTCGCCCGTCTCAGGGGCGCTTCGAAGACCTCCGTGGGTTCTTCGGTGCCGGCTGTGAGACGGGTGGCGTCGGCTTCCTGCGGTGGGCTCCACGCCGGGGCTGGGCCGGAGGGGCGGGCTGCGGCGGAGCCGGTGCAGTCACCGCAGGGGGACGCCCTCGGCGATGAGTAGATGGGGGGATCTTGAGCCACGCCGGGGCAGGACAAGCCGGCTAGCATCCATCTACTGCTCTACCACCGAGAACTGCTGGGCAAAGTCCTCGACAGTGTCGCCGAATAGGCCCGCCTGGAAAATGGGGGCAGCAAGGAATCGTGTCCTGTCGGCCTCACCCATCTCGACCAGGTTGAGCCAAAGGTGGCGCTCCTGGACCACTAGTGTGGCCATCGTCCGCCCGGGAGACCGCGCCGTGACCTCCGTCGCTCGGAGAGCGAGGTCGGTCGCCGAGCGCAGTTCCTGCATCAATCCCGGGGCGGAACTACCCTCGTGCAGTTCCTTTAGCGCCTTGGCGGACTTGCAGGAGAGCCATGGCGTGCAGGGCAGAGGCGGCTTGTCCAGCAGCGCCGTAGGCTTTGACCGTCAGAGACGACGTAAACCTACAGGCCTTGGACGGGGGCTTTGGGCACCCACGCCAGGTGGCGGCGCTCTGCGGGCATAGGTGCACCGCGAGCGCCTTTATCCACCGGGGGATTGCCGAATAACCCTTGGCCGCCCCACCATCGAGGGTAGTGAGAGCGGGGAAGCTGAAAAGATCGGGACCGGGCAGTAAAAGGTGCCTCCCGCGATCTTGTCAGCTCTTCATGCATTTCCGGGAAGAAAGGAACGGGGCGGGGCATGGCTTTGAGCGGCGCCGCGAGCCCAGGAACCAATCACAGAGCCGCGAGGGTTCAGGGAAGAGCGGTGAAATCCACTCTAACCGACGCTCGCGGCTGTCCGGGAAAGCATGTTGTCATCTCCGCGTCAGCCTGTGACTGGGCGATCGACCCCGAAGGGAGGAGCCCAGCCGAGGCTTCCGACTGGACGAGCCCGCTCTCCGATGCTGCGCTCGAGAGCTCATCACTTTCGCGGGCTCCGAATAAGAGGTCGAACTCGCCGTGAGACGAGCCGGCGGACTCACCCGGAAGCCCGATCGGGGCAGACGAGCGTGCTGGGGAATGGGAGGTCCGCGGGGGGATACCCGGCGGAGGCGGTCCCATTGGGGTCCCCAAATCGCCCCCAGTGCTAGCCGCGCTGGCCTCAAACCCGTGGGTAAAAGGACCGAGGCGGGAGCCTCTGGGGTGGCTCGCTTCCTTACGAAGGCGAGCCACGACCGCAACGTTGCCATGGACACATTCTCGCAATGAGAATGTGACCATCCACGAACGCTGTCTCCGCGTGAGCAGTGCCCAGACACGAAAGACAGTGATCGTGACCATTAGAAGGCGAGAGATAACGAGCACAACCAGGAATAACACACAATCGGAAAAGCATCTTTAAAAAGACGCGTCTTTAAAAAGACGTTCCGTGTGTGCGCTCTTTTAGAGAAATATATACTCTTTTAGAGGGGAAAAATGCTCTTTCAGAAAATATACTCTCTAGTTTTTCTGCCGAAGCGCCCAGGGGCGTTCTCTGCAGTGCACCAGTGCAGAGGAGGGAGAAGCCACTGAAATGCGCCGTCAGATCCAGCAGGTGAATGAACAGTAGTATTCAGCTCAATGAGCATGACCGTTCGGCTCCGAAGAGAAAATCTGAATGAGTGGTTGCATACCAGCTCCTTTTATACCCGTATGTTCGGGGGAGTGGCATGCAAATACCACTCGCCAATTTTCATTGGCCTTTTATCAAAGACCAGAGGTGTCTCGGGCTCCCAAGAGTGACCCCTAGTGTCACTACATCGACACCAACGTCGAGTGAGTGACAGATAGGGAACTGAAAAGTGCATTCTGTGTGAACAGTCCCTAAAAATGCAGTTTCCTTTAGGGGTAGGGTTATGGTATTGGGTTAGGTTTAGACTACTGTAATCTTAGCTTTATATAAAAACAAGTGACATCTATGCTGCCCTACAAAGGCAAAACACTGAAACGTCTACGCAGTAGTCTTCGCTGAATTTGAGCATAGTTGAGTTAAACCCGTCTTTCACAGGACAGATCAAAGTCTAAGACAGGGGTTTTCAAACTTTTTGATGCCAAGGACCCCCAAATATGATGAATCCCTTGCGAGGGACCCCCTATTTGAGAAAAACAGTAAACATGATTGTGACGAGGAGGAGGGCGGGGCCAGGCCGTGACTACGCACGCCCGGCCCCGAATCGGGCTAATCAGCCGAGGAGAGGGATAAGTGCAGCGGAATGCAGCAGTTCTGGAGAGAGAGAGCCACATGCAGATGCCATGTGTGCGTTTATGTTTTAAAGTCCCTATTAAAATATTACTTTGATTGTTCCCACCTCCTCCTTTCTCATTTCAACCTTGTTACAATGATACAGTATAATAAAGACATGATGTTTGCAAAATTAACTAATTGGCTTTTATTAGTGCCATTGTCCTAAAGCAAAAATAATTAATAAAATTTTATATGGACGATATTTACTTTTCATGTAGTGTGTCTTTTTTCTGTTATAGTTATGCAAGATGTTTAAACTTAAAGAGAAACATTTTCATTCCAAATCAGATGTATTTGTATAGGCCTTTTGACAATAAATATTGTGAAAAGCAGCATTAAAGAGAATAGTGAAGTACACCATTTTTTATAATTTTTTCCCCCTGTACCCCAGTTTGAAAACCTCTGGTCTAAGAGACATAATTCAGTTTCAACAAAGTCTAGTGAGTTTTGTCTTTGCAAGGCAGTATGGTAAGGTCGTCATTTAGATAGCTAAGTAAACATGCATGCCTGTATGTATTTACAGAAACGGCGTTCTAACCGTAAGGTCAAGCGGAAGAAGTATGAGGATGACGGGGAGGCTCGACTGTCTGAGGAAGAAATGAAGGTTATCGTCAAAGCCAAGAAGAGCAACTCCAGTGCTCAGAAAGCGGCTGCTGTACAACTGTTTGTGGTAAGAACATCAATCACATGGATACGTCTGTCATTCAAGAGCCATCCTTTCATGAGTGAGAGAGAGAGAGATTGCAGTGTGTGTGTGTGTGTGTGTGTGTGTGTGTTGAGTATGTGTTACATCTATAAAGAGATGTTCTGATGTTTGTGTTTGTGATGTTATAGGAGAACCCAAGTGAGGAAGATGCTGCAGTGGTTGATAAAATCATGGCATCTCGCGTGGTGAAAAAAGAGGTAACAGTCTCTGACTCTTTCTGTCTAATTTAGACTGTTTCTCTGGGTAGTGATTAGAGCTCATGCAGTTGATAGTTGTATTAGGAATTAAATGATGAAATTATAAGATACAGGACATGGAAATTATTTATCTGATTTATCTACATTTTAAAAACAAAGCTGTGTTCTCCATATTGACCGGATATCCTGGGTAAATGAATTATGATAACACTTTACAATAAGGTTGTATTTGTTAACATTAACAAAATTAGTTAACTTGAACAAACAATGAACAATACTTTTACAGCACCTATTTATCATCACAATAATTAATGTTAATTTCAACATAAACTAATGCATTTTTAAAGTTAAAAGTTTATATTTTAACATTAGTTAATACATTGTGAACTAACATGAACTTATAAGAAACAATTTTATTTTCATAAATTAACATTAACCAAGATTAATAAATGCTGTAAAAAAATATATTGTGCATTGTTAGTTCATGATATCCAAAGCATTTACTAATGTTAACTAAGAGAACCTTATTGTAAAGTGTTACCTTAATTATTGATATTTATTCTTTGTTCAACAGGTTTCACCTGGATTGTTGGTGGAAATTGAGGAGTACTATGTCAAATACAAAAACTAGTAAGTCAGTAATGCATTGTTTTTCAGCTTTGAAGTTTGCTTTGTTAGCTTTAAAGGAATATGTATAAATAATATGTAGGAATAATATAAAAATGAAAATTCTGTCTTAATTTACTCACCTTATGTCGGTCTAAACCCATATCCCCGGGTAAAGTTGTAGCATTTAGTGCTAAAAACATTGTAAGTTTTTGCGTTAACATGCACTGTGAACAAGTTTGTCTCATAGCGTCTGAAAAATTGACCTAAACTTTCCATGCCTTTCAAAGACTAGGAAAATGATGCACAAGTTGCATGGACTACTTTTAGGGTAATTTGCCATCCTTTTTGAAGCTGTAAAGTGAGTCACTATCAATTACAATTGTATTAGAAAGACAGACTGGAATTTTCATTAAAAATGTGCTGGTTTGTAAAAATATCAGGGTGAGTAAATTATGACAGAACTATGGAACTATTCCTTTAGTGCTTTAAAGATAATTTTTTTCATACTGCTAATAATCAGGAGAAGCTCAGAGGGCAGTTTAACCTGTGAGTAGGCATGTGATGATGAGCTTGTATAATTTAGTGTGCGTGTGTTTGTGTCTAAGGAGCATTTAGTAATTATGTAAGTGTGTATGTGTTCTAGCTCATATCTTCATTGTGAGTGGGCAACGGAGCAGCAGTTAGTGAAAGACAAGAGGATCCAGCAGAAAATCAAACGCTTCAAGATCAAACAGGCACAGAAAGCACACTTCTTTGCTGATGTAAGGAAGCATGTGCTTGTTTGTAACTATGCTATGAAGTAAATTTCTGTGATGCCCTGCAGGTTAAATGTTAATACAAGGATTTAGTTATTTTAAAGCATTTTTACACAGTTGAGTTAAGGATGCTCTGAGCAGGCTCCATGCCAGCTCCAGATTCTGTGACACAATGTTTCATACAAGCTGTACAAAAATAAATATATGTCAGCTCTAGTATCAAAGGTGCATCAAATACAGAATTTATCTGTATTAATAAATTCTTTATTAATAGTGTGTATGTGTGTGTTTAAGATTGAGGAGGATCCATTCAATCCTGACTATGTTGAAGTAGACAGAGTACTAGAGGTCTCGTACTGTGAGGACAAGGACACCAGAGAGGTATCAGTGGCTTTTTGAGTGCATTCAACACACTCAATCTCTCTAGCTCCTATAGGGATACTGTCTATTTGTTCATGAGGGCAGTGCATTTTGTGTAAATTTGTGTGTTTGTGTTTAGCCGGTTGTGTATTACCTGGTAAAGTGGTGCTCATTGCCATATGAGGATAGCACGTGGGAGCTGAAGGAAGATGTAGACCAGACTAAGATTGAAGAGTTCAAGCAGCTGCAGGCAGTAAAACCAGAAACCAACAGAGTGGTGAGACCATCTCTCTTTTGCTCTCTCTTTCTCCTTCCCTCTTTTTTCTCTTTTCCCTACTGAAAAGACCAGCATATGTTGTGTTCTGGATGCTGGTGTGCTGCCTAGCTTAACCATAAAGACTTCCTTGATTGACCAGCTTCACCAGAAATGCCATGCTGTTCGAACAGCTAGACCAACAACCAATATAAACCAGCCAGAATTTCCATGCTGGTCTAAGCTGGTCTTTTCAGCAGGGTTATTCATCTAGATCAGTTCTACCATTTCCATGGCTTCTCTTCTTAAGTAGTTTTGCCATAACGCTCAGTTATCCGTACTCAAACAATCTGTCTCAGGAGCGTCCTCCGGCGAGTCACTGGAAGAAGCGGGCGCAATCGCGAGAGTATTGTAATGGCAACTGTCTCAGGGATTACCAGCTGGAGGGGGTCAATTGGCTGCTCTTCAACTGGTACAACAGGTGAGTGAATGTTCAGACCTGAGCCCTTTCAGTCTGTATGACCCTCACCATTTGTGTGAATAAACCTACTGAGTGGAACTACAGCATAACTGTTAAATTGTGCTTTTCTTCTGTGTGTTTAATAGTTGCGAGGCTTTTCTTAAAAATTATATGCATACTTTCTTTGTTTATTTGTTTATTTCCTTGCTTCCTGTGTATAGAGTAGATAACTAAATAGTAGATAGACATGATAATTCTAAGGCCCCATTTACACCTTGAATTAACATGCGTTTCATATCCGGATAGTATCTGGATATTTCTTTGCTTGATTGTATTTTCGCCTTGCAGTCAAATGTGTCTTTGCTTTGTGATCTGGTCAAAGTTACCAGTGCAAAAAGAGAAACACAATTTACATATTACATCAGAGTCTGTGGTAACTGAAAATTCTCCATCTTTTAGCGAATTTCGAAAGCATTGATGAATAAGTCAGATGCTTTCCATCACTTTAACTGTCAGGGTTTTCCTTAATTGAAAATTTTTCGCCGGCCGCCAAAGCTTTCGTAAATTTAATGATATCCATGCTTCTCATCTGAAAAGCACGAGTGAAGCCTGGTTTCACGGTTTCACGAGCCACATAGTGATGAGAAAACAAGAGAGAGACAAGATATTACAAGTGTGTTTCAATGGAATAATTAATGGGATATTGTTCATTGTTCGGGTGACGAGATTGCAAGACGGCAGTGTCTGTTGTGTTCTTCACATTACAATGGCAGAACAACAGGGTTCCCACGCATCCTGGAAAACCTGGAATTTTGCGATGCAGTTTTCCAGTCATGGAAAAATCATGGAAAATGAGAAAAATACCTAAATGTCCTGGTAAATAATTAGTTGTCCTGGGAAATATTTAAGTATAATAAAACTCTTTGACTGTGTTGCTAACATGTTTTTTTTTACATGTACAAAAACATGGTAAAGATAGGTGTTAAATATGACTTGGGATAGGTGTTAAATACACAAATTTGGATCGTTTTGTGACTGCCGGCGGCTGCATATTGTCAACATCAACAGTTGACTGTCATGAACGAACAGTACATGTACAGTAAATTCTCTGCTCATGAGTTCACAACCCAAGGTGGTAGCGTGGTGATGCAGCCTTTACACCTCGGGGTATGAATTAATTTTTACTAATAAATGAACGATTCGTGTCCGCTTATACCATGGTTACAACATGTAGGGCCCTATGATTTCCGCAGTGTGGAAAACTTGGTCGAAATCACTGAATCCAGTCATAAAAATGGCTTTAGCCAAAATAAACGGAATGTCTCGGAATTTGACATATTTGGGACTAAAAAGAATGTTTGAATGCACAAATAATCAAATTAAAACTGTGATATGTCTTGGTGTGATTATTAAACTGCAAAAGGCTGCAATGTAATTAAATAAATATATGAACTGCATGTGCTGCACCCTTCAAAATTAATGTGTGTAATGAATTCAGAAAGAAATATAGCTGCAAGCAGCAATTACGGGGCCAAGCACCAGCATGGCAACCACTGCACAACCCAAAGATCTCACAGAGCAAATAGAGATCACATTATCCCTGGTTGGATTTGAACCCACATCTTTCTATTCCACAGTTCACTAAGCTATACACTGCACCACACAGCCACAACTTTGCAGTCAACAAAGGGACTTACAAAGCTTAGATGAATCACAGCTGAGCACAGCTGTTACAATGATCAACTTTATATTCATGTAACTTTTCAACAATGATGCAAATGATTGGGGAAAAGCCCCACCTCCATTCAGTAAGCACAATACAAACAGGGACTACACACATTAACTTATCAGCATGCTAACCGGCTTGCATGCTAAGCTAATGTTGCCCCACAGATAGCATTGTGATCAAATAGCCTTATAGCCTAAGACAGAAAACCCAAAAGTGAGCATGCAACCAATTGTTTTACAACAGTAACCATAGTTTAACCATGGCATTTGTAGTAGAATCATAGTAACAACAATATAAACATTGTTACTGTCATGGTTACTATATAGAAACTTCAGTATTACTGTTATAAAACCATGGTTAATTGTATCAAAACCATGATTTCTGCTCAGAAAACCATGGTGACAGCAGTCATGGTTACTAAAATATTACTATAGTAAAACCATGGTTAATTTTTGTCAGGGTCCTTAAGTAAAAAACAACAATATTTTCTCTAATTACTAAATCAACATTTTAGCTTAATACCTGCACTAATACGCTACATGCATCAACATAAAGTGCTCTTCAAATTCATCTCAACATATATTCAATATTCGGAAGCTGTACATCACTATAAAAGGAATAACCTTGCTATTAGAATGCATATTCGGAAGGGATGTTGTTATAATGCATAATCGGAAGGGATGTTGTTATAATGCTGCTCGATTATTTTAATAATACGTGGAAATCCCACATGAACACCCCAAGTGCTTTAGCTGTTGTTTCATATCTGTCCGAATTAGCACTGAGTGCCTGCTTAAAAATGGAAGGGAGTGTGTGCAGTTTCGGCTCACCTGCGGCTCTTTCCCAGGGTGATGTCAGCTTAAATGATTAATCTTGTATCAATGTATTACTATAACGGCATCTTAATGCCATTAATCAAAGCGCATTATTGACGCTAGCGATAGATTACAGCCACGCAAGGAAACAGGAAGAACTTGCTTGTGTGTTTTAAATGAACCCTCACACGCATTACTGACATACACTATATTGCCAAAAGTATTCGCTCATCTGCCTTTAGACGCATATGAACTTAATTGACATCCCATTCTTAATCCATAGGGTTTAATATGACGTTGGCCCACCCTTTGCAGCTATAACAGCTTCAACTCTTCTGGGAAGGCTTTCCACAAGGTTTAGGAGTGTGTTTATGGGAATTTGTGGCCATTCTTCCAGAAGCGCATTTGTGAGGTCAGACACTGATGTTGGACGAGAAGGCCTGGCTCGCAGTCTTCGCTCTAATTCATCCCAAAGGTGCTCTATCGGGTTGAGGTCAGGACTCTGTGCAGGCCAGTCAAGTTCTTCCACACCAAACTCGCTCATCCATGTCTTTATGGACCTTGCTTTGTGCACTGGTGCGCAGTCATGTTGGAACAGGATGGGGCCATCCCCAAACTGTTCCCACAAAGTTGGGAGCTTGGAATTGTCCAAAATCTGTTGGTATGCTGAAGCATTCGGAGTTCCTTTCACTGGAACTAAGGAGCCAAGCCCAGCTCCTGAAAAACAACCCCACACCATAATCCCCCCTCCACCAAACTTCACAGCTGGCACAATGCAGTCAGACAAGTACCGTTCTCCTGGCAACCGCCAAACCCAGACTCGTCCATCAGATTGCCAGATGGAGAAGCGTGATTCGTCACTCCAGAGAACGCATCTCCACTGCTCTAGAGTCCAGTGGCGGCGTGCTTTACACCACCGTATCTGACGCTTTGCATTGCACTTGGTGATGTATGGCTTGGATGCAGCTGCTCGGCCATGGAAACTCATTCCATGAAGCTCTCTATGCACTGTTCTTGAGCTAATCTGAAGGCCACATGAACTTTGGAGGTCTGTAGTGATTGACTCTGCAGAAAGTTGGCGACCTCTGCGCCTCAGCATCCGCTGACCCCGCTCTGTCATTTTATGTGGCCTACCACTTCGTGGCTGAGTTGCTGTCATTCCCAATCGCTTCCACTTTGTTATAATACCACTGACAGTTGACTGTGGAATATTTAGTAGTGAGGAAATTTCACGACTGGACTTGTTGCACAGGTGGCATCCTATCACAGTACCACGCTGGAATTCACTGAGCTCCTGAGAGCGGCCCATTCTTTCACAAATGTTTGTAGAAGCAGTCTGCATGCCTAGGTGCTTCATTTTATACACCTGTGGCCATGGAAGTGATTGGAACACCTGAATTCAATTATTTGGATGGGTGAGCGAATACTTTTGGCAATATAGTGTATATTACCAGTATACAGCACTCGTGTCGAGCGATGTCTGCAAACAGTGCCTGTTTTGTAAACGTTTTTTGACCATCACTGTTGTAATTGACTGCAAAAAGAAAATGTTCCCAGAAAGGAGAAAGCAGGGGGCTTCTCTATCATTGTTTCATTTTCTCCACTTGCCATTTTTTCAACTGCACACAATGATGCAGAACAGTGATGTCATCAAGTTGACCCACGTGAAACGCGTAACGTATCCAGCTACAGATCCATTCAGGTGCATTAGCAGAGGTTGTAACTGTGCCTGTCTGTTTGACGCTTTGTTTTCTTGACCAAAACTTGTTGTCTAGATGTGTCATTAAACTTGAGGTGAACCGACGGCAGTGCCAGTGCTTCCCGAACCGTGGGTGGCATTTACCGAGAATCGTTACATCCCTAGTTGAAATGCATATTGAGTGGCAAAGAGACTTCCTGAGGTTAGAGTCAGCACACAAGTGTGGGTTATCTTTTGAACCCAGGCTCAGGTAGGACTTTTAATCGGCCACTTCAATGCTTTACAACTTCACAAACTCATCAGCTTCACAGGCACATAGCCACTTAAACACATCAGCTTCACAGGCACATAGCCACTTAAACACATCAGCTTCACAGGCACGTAATAACTTAAGCACATCAGCTTCACAAACATAACAGATCAAACGTAACAGCTTCAGCTTCAGGAGCACCGTGGCCTTCCTTATGCCAGACTCTCTCTCCCTCTCTGCTGGTGGTGTGGCTGCTTATATGCCGCTCTCACTGGAATTAGAGACAGGTTTTAAACATAATCTAGCTCAGGTGCAAGTGCCCTTACCGCTTTCTCTCTCTCTGGACGGACACTTGACCATGCCCCCGCTACCCCAGTGGTGCTGTCTCCAAACTGCTCAAGTATCATCAGGACATGATGTCGATTATGCACACCAGTTTTATTTGAAATCCGACAATGTATTTAAAAATATATAATTTTTTTTTATAAATGTCAATATGGTGGAGAATATGGCTGATAAAAAATACTGGTATCATTGAAATCCACATGACCTAAGGAATCCGTATGATTTTAGTATGACATACGGTTCAAAAGTTACGGGCAAAAAAAGCATTTTTTTTCACAATTCTTGACCCATAGGTGGCACTGTCACAAAACTCTACAAGTGCCCTTAGACCATGGTCCTCATGAGGCATACCAAGTTTCGTTTTGATAGGACACAGCGTTGCAAAGATACAGCCTCAAATCCTTTTTCACAGCCACCTCGTTAACTATGTGTTTGCATAACTTTTCAACAAAGTCAGATATAAAAATTCTGTATAATTCACTCTGTGCGGCTCAGTCTGGAGATTATTTTGAGTGCAAATCAGGCAAAGTTTGAAGGAGCAGAAGTGAGAAAATAATGAATGACAATCCAAGATGGTGGCCACTGTAATGGGCAGAGTAAGGGTGTATTGTAAGGGGTCCATTGGAATCATCAGGAGTAATCAGAAAAAACAAGAATTGTATCTCTAGGACAAACGGTTAAGAAAATACACACACAAAAAAAAAAAAATGAATTTGTGACATGGTGATGGTGCTGTAGAGTATGTCCTTGAGACATTTGGTGCTTGGCCCCTAATAACCATTCAGTAACCACAATATGCATCATGACCTCTCGTGTGTTTTTGCTTAAATATTATACCCGTTGGGCAAATAAAATGTCCTGGAAAATTGTGCCTTGAAAAGAGAGGGAACCCTGAATAAACAGAAAAAGGCAAAAAACCCATGACAAAGTGCTTTAACAAGGTATGACTGTAGCGAAAACTTATCACATAATTAAT
The DNA here is from genome assembly GCF_019703515.2 of Myxocyprinus asiaticus. NCBI lineage: Eukaryota > Metazoa > Chordata > Actinopteri > Cypriniformes > Catostomidae > Myxocyprinus > Myxocyprinus asiaticus. The sequence goes on from NC_059345.1 coordinate 37,326,700, forward strand.
TATGTAATTGTATCGGGATAACGAAAACGCATTTGCATTTACAACTTTTTTTAATGTCGTCAGAATCCATCCCTGACCACACCTGATTGTGGTTTCAGTGATCAAATCACAATCTGATCACAAAGCATCTTGGGTGCTTTTACACCTGGCATTTAATGTGATCAGTGCAAATTGATAGCAATCGGATCACCGAAAACACTTGTTAAGGTGTAAATGGGGCCTAATTTGCCATTCGGTCCAGTATTTAAACCATCAATGGGAGAATGAATGGATAAATAACTTAAAATTCCAGTCACTCATCTGGCTGTCACACCAAAGCGACTTGTACTTATGGCATTTCAAACCCGTATGCTGAGTTTGTATTCCACACAATTTTCCCTGAAGAATCTCTGAAACAGCTCTTTTCCATACAATGACACTTCATTGTAACTACATCTTTCACGTTTAAAAAAAAAAAGCTTTGACCACCATTAAGGCACCATAAAGTACTTCATATGACTATATTGCAAGTTTCCTGAAGCCATATGATAGCTCTCACTCTCTTTCTCTCTAACGTACATACACACACACACACACATCCTCAGTTTTTACTCACTACTCATCTTTTGAGGCTTTGATAAGTCTTTTAATCCTAAATAGGTTTATATTCTTGAGTGTTTATATATAAAAAAAAATGTTGACACTGCAAAAAGCCACATGAAACCACAAAGTCTAGGAAGACCTTGATTGTTTGTTAATTTGCTTCTAATGAAAAAAGGCATCTCCTCTTTAATAAAGATTAAAGTATGCAGAGTGGTAGAAATTGCATTTCTATGTGTGTTTGATGCATTCATTAAGTGTGTCTGATGCATTCATTAATTACAAGGATAGATATTAATGTCTTAAATACGCATCCAGCTCTTTTTGAACATCATTTACTGTACAGTATATTCTAAAAGTAGTGTCACATTGATGTTTTCATACTTGTCACACTATTTGTCAATGTATTTATCTAATAATCTCTCTCCATTTACAGGCGTAACTGTATTCTGGCTGATGAGATGGGTCTGGGAAAGACCATCCAGTCTATCACATTTCTGGATGAGATCTATCGTATGGGCATCAAAGGGCCGTTCCTCATCATCGCCCCGCTCTCCACCATTGCTAACTGGGAGAGAGAGTTCAGAACCTGGACGCACCTCAACGTCATTATCTACCACGGCAGTATGGTGAGCAGACAAATGCTCCAGCAGTATGAGATGTACTTCAGAGACGCTCAGGTGAGATTTCACTTAAACACACACACATACACACACACGTGTAGTGAAAGACCAGAGACCAGGCCAACCTCACACTGATCCTTGACCTCTTAACTATAAATCAGGGGTTTTAAATTTGTTACATTTTAATGTCATGTTTTGTAAATCAAATGCATAGAATTGTTATTTGATGTTGCTAGTACAAAGGAGTTCAGCAGTGGAGAGCTCTTTATTCCTTTTTTTTGTTTGTTTTTATAAATAATTTTATGTTGACAGTGTGTCTTTGAGAGTAAAGCTTAGGGGTGTGCAGCGAAGCCATTATCTGTATCTGTAACTCTGACAAAATTATCTGTATTCGGATAGAACCAGATATGGGCGTGGCTTAAACCGGAAGTGCGTCAACACTAGTTTTAAAATGTAACTCTCTTACATTTAGGCTATAGCTTCTGTATTATAAAGTAGGCCTATGCCTCAGCTAGGTTTATTTAAATATCATTATTATTATTAATAGTAATAATTAGTATTATTATATTTTTTTATGATTATTATTTAATTATATTATTGATATAATCTATTTTTTCTCACTGGATGAAGCTGAATATGTAGGCTACATAAACTGTGGAATATGTTGTTAACTGTGGTTTCTCTTGGTATTTTGGACATTAATATCTGCTGAAACAAACATTTTGTTGATCTCTGCGCAGTATGCAAGTAACAGTTTTATTCTGGAGGCAGGAGGTGTCAAGCAATTTTAAAATGTCAAACACACATTTTGCCGATAATATTAAATACAAATACGAGTATTAAAAGAAATGAGAATAAATTAATGTAGCATACAAACTGAAAGCACCGTAAATCTCTATCAGAAAGTTTTGATACACTCAAGGCTTATTTTGTGTTCACATATTTTTGTGGAGGTCATAATTAATTAGTTAAATTACATATGCAGAATTAGTTAAATGTAGTGGAATAAACTGCAAGATCGAGCCTCTTTATATTTCTAGCTAAAATTTTTTGCATGTTTTTGTTTTTTCCGCAATCATCCGTGTGCAGGAATATTCTGAATAGATTTACACTCTATGAAGTATTTAAACCTCTATGGAGCATTTAAACATTTTTGGAATAAAGGATTAACCCGATAATTACCTTAATCGGTAATGTGAATATAAATGTGGTCAACTTACAGTCGAGCTCCATTATAAAATCATCACTTCTCTGGTCAGGAATTAAACATCATGCTCAGGTTGGTTTATAAATCCTTATGTGTGAATTGTTTGAAACATTTGGTGTTAATGTGTTACAGATCAGACATTTCAAGAAGTGGAAAATGTGTATGATATAGTTAATTCTATTTACAAGCTTAGATTTCTAAGATGTGCACAATTAACGGAGACTGCAAGTGGAGTTGAGACTGTTGCCATCCGATCTGAACTTGAAATCACACCGTGCGCATTTTCATTCATAAGGTTTACACTGTAGTAATATTGGCTTCACAGACTCATCATTGCTTTGTAATTTTCTATATGTTTATTTAAAATATCGCTTTATACATGTGCTCGTTGGATGATCAGTCTTCCGAATATTTCTTCTATTATTCTGATTAATTTGTTATTCGTTTTGAAGTCATTATTCGTGCCTTTCTGAATAAGGTATTCGGCTTTGGGCACATCCCTAGTAAAGCTTATTATAAACTGAAAAGTTCTGCTACTGGATTCAGACTGGTTGATACAATGTTCCATCTGTGCTATAATTCCCAAAATAGTAACAGCTATGACAAAAAACACTTTTTCACTGTACCACTGTGCAGCAACCACAGCAGATTGATGCGATGAAACAAACTAATATTCTGTTAAGGACTGTACAGTGCATTCAGAAAGTATTCAATCCCTTTCATTTTTCCATATTTTGTTATGTTGCAGCATTATGCTAAAACACTTTAAATTATTTATTTTTTTTCACATCAGTCTACACTCCATACCCCATAATGACAAAGCAAAAACCAGATTTTTGATAACTTTTCAAATTAATTAAAAATAAAAAACTGAAATATCACATTGATATAAGTATTCAGACTCTTTGCGATAACATGTGAAATTTAGCTCAGATGCATCCCATTTCTCTGGATCATATTTGAGATATTTCTACACTTTGATTGGAGTCCACCTGTGGCAAATTCAATTGATTGGACATGATCTGGAAAGGCACACACCTGTCTATATAAGATTTCACTGCTGAAAATGCATATCAGAGCAAAAACCAAGCCATGAGGTCAAAGGAACTGCTTGCAGAGCTCAGAGACAGGACTGTGTAGAGGCACAGATCTGGGGAAGGCTACAAAAAATGTTCGGCTGTATTGAAGGTGTTTGGAACATCCAGGACTCTTACTAGAGCTGGCCGCCTGTCCAAACTGAGCAATCAGGAGAGAAGGGCCTTTGTAAGAGAGATGACCAAGAATCCGATGGTCAATCTGGTTGAACTCCAGAGATTGTGTGTAGATGGGAGAAACTTGCAGAAGGACAACCATCACTGCAACACTCCATCGATCTGGGCTTTATGGCCATCTGGTCTGATGAAACGAAGATTGAACTGTTTGGCCTTAATTCCAAGCGTCATGTCTGGAGGAAACCAGGCACCGCTCATCACCTGCGCAGTACCATCCCAACGATGAAGCATGGTGGTGGTAGCATCATGCTGTGGGGGTGTTTATCAGTGGCAGGGACTGGGCGACTGGGGGACTGGTCAGGGTTGAAGGAAAGCTGAACGCAGCAAAATACAGAGATATCCTTAATGAAAACTTGGTCCAGAGCGCTCAGGACCTCAGACTGGGCCGAAGATTCACCTTCCAACAGGACAATGGTCCTAAGCACACAGCCAAGACAACACAAGAGTGGCTTAGGGACAACTCTGTGAATGTCCTTGAGTGGCCCAGCCAAAGCCCGGACTTGAACCTAATCGAACATCTCTGGAGAGACCTGAAAATTGCTGTCCACCGACGTTCCCCATCCAACCTGACAGAGCTTGAGGGGATCTGCAGAGAAGAATGGCAGAAAATACCCAAATTCAGGTGTGCAAAGCTTTTCGCATCATACCCAAAAAGACTTGAGGCTGTAATCACTGCCAAAGGTGCTTCAGCTAAGTACTAAAAAAATTAAAGCTTTAATTAAAAAAATTAAAGAATTAAAGCTACACTATGAAACTTTTGGCCCTCTAGCGGTTAAAAAATAAAACTGCATACGTCTTGCGGAAGGACATTATTTTGGTTGTGGTTCGGCTCTGCTCCTCTGCGTGGATGAATGTGGTTTAAGGCATCAGTGTACACATTGATACAGGACATCTTATCAGAGCGAATGGACAAATAAGTAATGTTTTGAAATAAATGATGTTACAAAAGTTAGGCAACGTTTGTTAACATTGGACATAATGATTGCTTGCACCGATTACAGTATAATTATTGTATTTTACTACACAGACGTGTGTGATTACACAAGTATGCATAAACCATATCAATAAAATATCTTACCTGTTGAGTAAGAAAAAAGCCATCTCTGGGTTGCTTTTAAATCCTTTCAGATTTTGGAGTTGTACACATCTGAAAAGCCAAGCCGATGTTGATTTGTGTTTTATTACGAACTCTGTCGCTTTCCCTTTTTTCTTGTAGACTCTCCTCTGTTCGGGGATTCTTTGTTTTTATAAAGTGATTCCCTGGAGGTTTGACGTTTTTAATGATCCATGGTCAATTTTTCTCGTTCGTTGTGACAACAAACTTTCAGCTTCAGCTACTCCCACACGCGCTCTACAGTAGCCGGAGCTTATTTTCTCTGTGTATGGATATGACGGGAGAATGACATATGTATGCAATTTCCCGCGAAATCTGTCCCGACAGCTCTAAAATATTTATAATATAATATCATTATTAAAGGTTTATCAAAGTGTTTTTGGGTAAAATAAAGTAATGGTTTGGAAGATGGATTTTTGTTGCACTCTCTCATTAATAACATTTGATTTGTTTAACAAAATAAAGTTATATAGTGTAGCTTTAAGGGTCTGAATACTTATGTCAGTTTTTTAATTTTAATAAACTTGCAAAGTTATCAAAAAACTGTTGCTTTGTCATTATGGGGTATGGAGTGTAGATTGATGTGGAAAAAAAATATTTAAAGCCATATTTAATATTTAAAGGATGCAACATAAAAAAATTTGAAAAAAATTAAGGGGTCTGAATACTTTCTGAATACACTGTATATAACAAAAATTTGTGTTGTTAATATTTTATTATGTAGTAACCGTGGCTTGTACATTATTGCTTAAAAATAAAGACGTCCTATATATATGTCTGTATGATGGCCTATCATGGTGTGAAACAAAAATGGAAAAAGTTTCCACTCATTATCTCTCACTTTCTGTCTCACAGGGTCGCATGATAAGAGGTGCTTACCGGTTTCAGGCACTCATTACCACATTTGAGATGATTTTGGGAGGCTGTCCAGAACTTAACGCAATAGACTGGCGGTGTGTCATCATTGACGAAGCCCATCGACTCAAAAATAAGAACTGCAAACTACTGGAAGGCTTTAAACTGATGAGTCTGGTACAGATGAGCTCTTAAATACAATTAGAGTTTATCAGATATTATTCTGATTTGCCTTTTATTTTTCATTTTTTTTTTTTTTTTTTTAACTGGATATCTATTGACCTATTGACCCTCAGGAACATAAGGTGTTGTTGACGGGCACTCCCCTACAGAACACAGTGGAGGAGCTTTTCAGTCTGCTGCATTTCCTGGAGCCCACCCGCTTCCCCTCTGAAAACACCTTTATGCAGGAGTTTGGAGACCTCAAGACTGAGGAGCAGGTGCTGTGTGCATGTGTTCATGTGTGTGCATTTGTTTTTGTGTGTGTGATGGAAGTCTTTTCAGGGTTCCCTTAATTATTGAAAACCTGTACATTTTTAAATTGTTATTTTTAGACCTGGAAAAGTCATTGAAATTATTGCAATATTAAAATATGGAATTATGGAAAAGTCATGGAAATGTCTATAGTGAATAAGCACTTCTAGTTTTGAAAAATGATGTAGAGAATATGCCAGTGTGAAATGATCAGTTTGTCTGCTGAGGGTTTTATTGGAAACATTTTTACACTAATAAGTGTAGTTTGTTTAAATCTATTAATTCTAATTATTGGTAACTGACTTATAAATGGAAATCTGCCCCAGCAATCTTTGTAAAATATTTGTTGTAAATCCAAATCACGAACTGCTGGAAATTGGAAATATGGAAATTCATTGGAAAAAAGAGTGGGATCCTTGTCTTTTTATCTCAGAACTGAAATCTCCATGTGACAGTCTATAATACCAATTTTTCATGTTTTCTAATTGATAAGGTTCATTACTGCATGCATTCAGTCCAAATAAACAATAAATACATAGATGTGCTTTGCAAATGTCTGTGTGTGCAGGTCCAGAAACTCCAGGCCATCCTGAAGCCAATGATGCTGCGTCGTCTCAAAGAAGACGTAGAGAAGAAGTTGGCCCCTAAAGAGGAGACCATCATTGAGGTGGAGCTCACCAACATACAGAAAAAATACTACCGTGCCATACTGGAGAAAAACTTCTCATTCCTGGCTAAAGGTGCTGGCCAAGCCAACGTCCCCAACCTGCTCAACACCATGATGGAACTGCGGAAATGCTGCAACCATCCCTACCTCATCAAAGGTACACACCAACCCTACTGCAGCCAAATTATACACTCCTACCTTAGTCAAGGTCCTAAAAAGTCTCTCGCTTTCACTCTCACTCTCAGGGGCTGAGGAGAAAATCTTGGAGGACTTCAAGGAGGTGTACAACCCCGCAGCAGTAGAATTTCACCTGCAGGCCATGATTCAGTCGGCAGGTAAACTCGTTCTCATTGACAAGCTGCTGCCCAAGATGAAGGCTGGTGGACACAAAGTTCTTATCTTCTCTCAGATGGTGCGCTGCCTTGACATCCTGGAAGACTACCTCATCCAGAGAAGGTGAGTAGTCTAGAATAGGTATGGGTCAGGATGGTCGACCACTCATCTACCAACTGACTTACTGATTAGTGAGGTAGTTGAATTTAGAGTTGCAACTCCTTAGAGAGTGATTTAACATGCTGACAGGTTAGCATAGTGCTTTAGCATCAGCCTCTGAAGTTGTGTCTCTAAATTCATGTGTGAATTAGTATTTCTCAGAATTTGAAACAAATTCACTACCTTCAACAATACGTTTCAAGACAATGAAAGCTTCAAATTGACTGCTATAAGCAATGTTCCTGTTATTATCCATAATCCAGAGGTCTCATAGGCAGGCCCACAAAGAATCCCTGCAAAGTTCTACACATCCTCCTTCCATTGTGTGTTTGTTGATTAATATAGTATTTTGTTTATTTATACACAATTTGATCATGCCTTCAGCTACCAATAAGAGTGTATTAGTCTTAGTTCTGTTTAACACATTTTACCATGTTTAAATAAATTCTACAGAGTTCTGCAGATGTTTCCCAAAAATCCACACAGAACATAGAAAAAAGAAAATCTGCAGATTCTATCTGGGCCTGGGTGGTCACCTCCTATGAAACGCATCTGTTGAAATGTCTAATTATACAAGGCTTCCTAAAGACTGACTAGTCGCCTAGCCATTCAGACAACCTACTGACTAGTTGATTTTGAAAATATGTAGTTTTGCACATCCCTAGTCCTAAACCACAGATTTTTATTATTGTTATTGTTTAAAACAAAATCTTATGGTATGTGTAGGTAGATGTTTATTTTATGCTTTCTCATGCTCTCATTGATTTCCCACAGAGTGCAGGGGGTTTAACTGCATCTTGTCATGTTCCCTTCTACTTTATTTGCTTCAGTTGTATTACAGGGTTTAGATGTAGTTTTAACAAGCAGTCTAATCTGCTTTTTTGGCTTGAATTCAGAACCAGTTTGCTTAACCTGGTTTGTGTTGTGTTCACATGTTTCATGGCCTGTACACAGAGCTCTCTGCTGCTGAACTCCTTTGCACCAGCAACATCAAATAACAATTCTATGCAATTTTTTATCTCCTCCGGTGGCTAGTAATTAAGATTATTTAATTACATTTAAGGCAAAGTCTTATTCATTTATCTCTTGCATCTCTTTATCCTTGGCAATCTATCTATTTGTAAACAAAGTGCTGTGTTTGTGTGCGTGCGTGTGTCCGTGCGTGTGTGTTGGCTCGTCCAGATCAGGCACAACAGGACACAGACACTCCAGGGATCTCACATCAGGCACACAGTCCCAAAGGCACAGCTCTGCCCAAAGTGGGTCATAGAAAGCAGGAGGGATCAGGGAAAGACAGGAGATGGTCACTGTGAATAAGAAGGACAAGAGGAAAGAGTCATGAGTAGAGATGGGGAAGGAGTTTTAGGAGTTAGCTATGAATATCAGGCAGATAATACCAATACTTTTTTTTTATTTGGACAGCTTTACAGCTCAAATAATACACAATAATTTATGTTTTACGCCTCCCATTTCTGTTTCCTAATGTCATCGTTTTCCAAAGTATGCGGTTATGGAGAGCGTTTTTGAAAGTCTCAGTTTTCAGTGATGAAAAATGCTGTTCCAGTGTGGATGAGAGGTATAAACGTAGTAAAATCAATGTGTTTTCAAACAAAATTGTATTTATGTGGACGTGGCCCAAGTGCCTTACCGTAACCATGATTTTTCTTTAACAAAACAATGAGGGACAAGGCAATATTATGATGCTAACAATGGATCTTAACTTGAATTGAACTCAGAACATTCCAGTGTTCTAGATTTCCACATTCATAAGTTGTGTCACATGCATAAAGGTCACCCTAAGTGACCCTGTCCTTGTACACACCACTTGCCTCGAGTATTTTCATAATCCACTCAAGTTGTTGATCTGCTTATATAAACTGGTCATAAGTGTAAGTTTACTTATAAATAAAGATGCCTTTTTCATTCATTTGTTTTTTAATTGTGTGTTTTTACCAACAGTGTATGGGTGTACAAATTGATATACTGTTTAATTATTCAAACAACCTTAAGGATGAGTTATAGAGAGAAATAAAAAATAAACAACAGAAACAAATCTTTGCCAGACTCTGCCTAATTTTTTTTTTTTTTCCCGGGGCTCAGTAGAGTAAATCGATCTTTAATTTTCTATGTTAAACCGACCTTTTTCAGATACCTCTATGAGCGGATAGACGGGCGTGTACGTGGGAACCTTCGGCAAGCTGCAATAGACCGCTTCAGTAAACCCGACTCTGATCGATTCGTCTTCCTGCTGTGCACACGAGCAGGTGGGCTCGGAATTAACCTTACAGCTGCTGACACCTGTATCATCTTCGACTCTGACTGGAACCCACAGAATGACCTGCAGGTACACACACATACACACAAATAATAAAAAACATTATTTTTATTATCATTGTAGATGTTCCTATTGGCTCATCATTCATTTGTTTGTTTATTTATGTGTTTGTTCTGCAGGCTCAGGCTCGCTGCCACCGGATTGGTCAGAATAAAGCGGTGAAGGTTTATCGATTAATAACACGAAATTCATACGAGCGGGAGATGTTCGATAGAGCCAGTCTCAAGCTAGGATTGGATAAAGCGGTGCTTCAGAGCATGAGCGGGCGGGACAACAGTCTTGGGGGAGGAGGAGTAAGTCATCAAACATCAATTGTGCACTAGTGTTTTTTTGTTTTTTTTTTCAGCCCTCATTACTTTGTCTTTCTCTACGTTTAGCAGACAACTTACAAAAAAGGAACATAAGCTATTTTCATCCAAGATGTACATTATGGATGGTGGTATCGCTTAGTGGGTAGAGATGTAGGCTGGTAATTGGAATGTTGTATGTTCAAACTGTGCAAGAGGTGATCCATGACCTCTCACTATTGTACCCTTGAGCAACAGGTATAACCCTCTTATTCACTCTTTTTCTCTCCATCTCTACAGCAGATCCAGCAGCAGCTCTCAAAGAAGGAGATTGAGGATCTTCTGCGTCGTGGAGCTTATGGTGCCATCATGGATGAGGAAGATGAGGGAGCTAAATTTTGTGAAGAGGACATTGACCAAATCCTGCAACGCAGAACCAAGACCATCACCATTGAATCTGAGGGTCGGGGCTCCACCTTTGCCAAGGTCAGCATCTTTCTACCATCTTCCATATCTTATCAGTTCTTCTTTAAGTGCTGGTCATAATTGCTTTCATCAGTGTGTAAGAAAACATTTTCAAACAATAAAAAAAAATGTGTGTGTATTTGTGCTGACACAAATGCTGTTTCCAAGCCTCTCAAAAACATCACTTCAGAACTACTAGTATTACAGCTTGGGCAGTTTCTAACATGTTAATTGGAGAAACAAAGATGTGTATGTGTGTGTGTGTGTGTGTGTGTGTGTGTGTGTGTGTGTGTGTGTGAGAGAGAGAGAGAGAGAGAGATGGAGCATGTTGATCACCTGTTGATGATGCTGTAGTGTGTTAGTCAGCTTTCTGAAGATAATGTCATTTTGGTGAAATGCATCCTATTTGCTCAGTGGAAAAGTAGCCGTTCAAGCGGGGGTATTCCTTCCTATTTCACAGTAGCTGTTGCGCAAGAATTTTTCACTATAGAAACTGCAATCTCCTCCGCCATTTTGAACAGTATTTCCTCTCCAGTGTGGAAAGTCCGGTAAGAGGTAAGCGCCTTGAGTTTGTGGAATTAATCAGTCTGTTGTGTCTCTCAGCTTAATGCTGAAGTTGTTAGTTTAAAGCCGTTTAAAGCTATTTCCTAGCTTTAGTAGTGTAGTAGTAATACGAGCGATTGCGGAGTGCTGCTCAATATAAACACTGAGTGACGCTGACTCACTTCACCAACTGGCTCATATTACACACAGAAATGGTCTTTTACCTCCACTTGCTGGCTAAAATATGTAATGTCACAATATTAAATGTATTAACACAATATTCCATTTCAGATAATTTTCTCACCTCTTGATTACTATTATACTGTGAGACAGTATTTTTAAACACATTTTCTCTTTTGTTTATGCTGTGCTCACAGGCCAGTTTTGTAGCTTCAGGGAACAGAACAGACATCTCTCTGGACGATCCCAACTTCTGGGACAAGTGGGCCAAAAAAGCAGAGATTGACATGGATACGGTCAATGACAGAGTAAGGAGCACACAAACTATGCTGTGTGAAATTAAAGTTTCCAAGTACACCCTTGGGACTGTGTACATTTTTAGATATTTATTAGGGCTGTAGATTTAACATTTCATTTTATTGCGATTAATTATATGAAAAATAACGTGTTAAAAAATTATAGCAAATTGTGATGCCCCTGACTGCATTTATATTTTTGCTAATCCAGTGCAGAAGGGGGCAGTCATCGCACCCTCAGCTTTAAGGGGCGGTCACACTACACTTCGCACTCCATTCACTACCATTTAAATGCATCCGAATGCAGCAGAATGGAAACGCAAGCTTGTGTGAAGAAATTTCGTACTACACTGCGTAACAAAGTTCAAGCTTGGTGAACTCTGAACTGTGAATTCGTACAACAAGAGGATGCACGAACAATAGGAGACTGAAACCACACACACTGACCTCTTGGCTCAATTAAAATGATACTTGTTTCAAGCTGTGAGATTTATTGTTGCAGGAAAGTGAGTAAAAAAATATTTTAACATTTTTAATATAATATTATTTGTGATTCATTATTTACTTACACCAGAAGCCTGCCCAAATACAGCTGGAATGAGCACAACAGAATGCAAAGATCTCGAGACACGTTTTTCAAAGTTTGAAACTACGTTTAACTTGAAACAACATTCCTAAAACGTGGCAATTAGGGTGCACGACACTGAAAATCAGTGAGAACAACCAAAGTGAGACACTGACGCAGACGGAACGCGTCTTGTGAGAGATTGACAAACTTGATTGCAAAATGGATCGCTGTCTAGACTAGGACAATAGAACTCATATGTTCAGTGATATGGAAATAAAGAGTAAATACAGTTCTAAATCCACTTTTTGTATTGTCTAATCAATGCTTGTGTGCTCTCATAATAATGTAATGTATTTTAATTTTGTTTATATTGTTTATAATCATTTTAGTTATTATAGGCCTATACAAAATTATCTTTATTTGGGAACTTTTTCGTAATTACTGATATGTGCGATTAATTGCGAATAATTTAATGACTTAATCGGCACATCATGTAATTCATTTGGTTCAAATGTTTATTTTTACAGCCCTAATATTTATATAAATATTTAGTTAAATTTAGTTTTTTAAACGTTTAGTTATTTAGTATGTATAATACATATACAATTTTGCATATTTTTCATGATATACACACTCATTTACATATATATAAAATCAAATTTGTAACCTTGACATCATTTATATTGTATGAAAGGTCAGATTTCATTGCTTCCATTTAAGCATAAAATTACTTAAAGGTGCTATATGTAATATTTTTACTGTACTAAATCATAAAATGACCATAATATGTCATTAGAGAATTAGGAAACATGCTAAGTTGAAATACTGGCTTCTCCGATAACAATGCTACAGCCAGTATATTCTACTTTGAAGTTTCCATTCTGGGCTGGAATTTCTGTTTATGTTTTGGCCTGTGTGATCCCGCCCACTGCCCATTTCCCAATAGTATTTCGACACCGCCGGGTTGCCAGATTTGAACAAGTTTGCAGGCAAACAACACTACGTGCTGCAGCCATGGAAGCCAGCAAACGAACTGGATCAGAGATAACAGATTCCACCCGACCTAAAAAACCTCGCCATCCATCTAAAAACCACCATGACCAGAGGCGTAGTAAAACAAGGATAAATATTGGAGATGCCTTTGCAAGATGGAGACAGCTTAAAGCCCAGAAATCCTTTAAAACGGATGCTGAGTTGGCTAATTTGCATGTCAATATTCTGGCAACCCACATGAGCTTTGAGTCTGGGGTGGGGCAGACAACTCTCCAATATTTTGAATTTGGACTGCAGTACCCATTTCAAACACTTGTTGTCAATCTTACATATAGCACCTTTAGTTTATGTCGAGACACCTGTGTTGAAAAAATATAAAGAATAGAGAGGTTCTAACTGTTTAAAATGAAAAGCTGCTTTGACTATCAGGGGCTGGTGGAAAACCCACAGAAATTAGATTCTGGGCAGAGGGATTGCTGTAAGAGATGACAGGATGCTGGCTAAGATCATTTGAATTGAATTTAATAAACTCTCTGAGATAATTTAATCACTGACATTTTGGTGCTCTCTTGTATTGTAGTTTTAAGTGCTGCACTTGAGAGCACAGAGTGATTGAATGCAAGCACAGTCAAAGGTTCAATCAAACTAAATGTGGTTGCTTTTAAGTTTATACACTCTTAAGAAATGTGGGTCAGTGGCTCTGTTTTTACTTGTGCCTTTTGATGCGGTGTTGCTACAGAACAGTCTGGTTATCGACACCCCTCGAGTCAGGAAACAGACCCGGCCGTTCAGCGCCACTAAAGATGAGCTGGCCGAGCTCTCTGAAGGGGAAAGCAGCGGCGAGGACAAACCCAAACTCCGCCGGCCACATGACCGCCTCAACAGCTATGGCCGCACAGAGTGCTTCAGGGTTGAGAAGAATCTGCTGGTGTATGGGTGAGTGACAGCCACTTAAGGGCTACTAAGTACAAAGCTACATACAGTTTACATAAAGTTTTATTTATAGCTCAGCGGTGTTAGGCCTATTTGTTATACTGGCATGTTAAAGCGTCTTGACTGTCCAAAATGAAATACACTAAAAATACACTGTACAGTTTTAAGGACATATGCTTAAGATATATGCCTTTGAATATACACATACATATACTTCATACCAAATATGTGACACAGTAACACTTCATTTAATTAAAAAAGTATTATCAAACATTATGGTTTAAAGTCAGTAGTTCATATGTATTTATTTATGAGTGATAAATACATTTGATAAATAAGTGACATCCCTAACTTTGTGTATATTTACTGTGGAGAAGTACTTTGGAGAAGTGAAAATGAACTAAAGTGTTGTAGCCATAGATCAGTTTACATGGTTCTTAGCTTAAAGTGATTTAATTGCTAAATCAATAAAGGAAGTACAAGTCTGCTCAAGCAGAGTTCTTCCTCATGAAGGCAGGTATGACGAACCATCTTCTTTCATTACTGTATCCTGTCGTTGTAGATGGGGCCGCTGGAAGGACATCCTGGCACATGGACGTTTTAAACGACAGCTGAGTGAGCGTGATGTGGAGTGTATATGCAGGGCGCTGTTAGCATACTGCCTTGTTCATTACCGTGGAGATGACAAAATCAAGAGCTTCATGTGGGATCTGATTGCCCCCACAGAGGATGGCAGGACCAAGGAACTGCAGAACCATTTGGGTACGAGGACTTAAGCATTGTTAGAAATTCTATTAATTTCTCATTTTCTTCCAGTCAGGAGGATAATTAATGTCTAGTTATGAAGCTGGTGACGTCATTTAGAGCTTTGAATGTGACTCTTGCAGGATTGTCGACTCCAGTACCGAGAGGCAGGAAAGGAAAGAAGATGAAGACTCAGTCCAGCTCGTTTGATATCCAGAAGGCAGAGTGGATCCGAAAACACAATCCAGAGCACATGCTGTCTGACGACGGCTACAAGAAACATTTGAAACACCACTGCAACAAGTGAGTATTGCATTGCAGGCACAGTAATGTATTGTAGCACGCAGTACTCTCCCAAATGTGTCTTTGCTAGTTTGTATACAATCAAGTGTACACTTGCTGGTGTTACAAGGGGGATCACACATACAGCGATTTGTAGTAACAAAGTGACGGGAAGTCTTTCTCTTTCAATGAGAGTTTGCGATTTCCATCGTCATGAGCAACAGCAAACGTTGGCGATGTGATATGGGCAGGCCAGTGATGCGAAAAAGTTGAGAAAAGTTTAACTTAATGCAAATGAGTGATCCGCCTCCTGAGTGTAGGCAAGATGCAATTTATATACAGCAGTTTTGTATAAGTCCCTCGTTTGTCATAAGTGTCAGAATCTGGATCTCAACATCATATAGCCACTGTTAAAGAAGTTGAATGTGCAGAAGATGCTGGGAAATCAAAGAATGTGCAGTACCTGTAGGATTTTTCTGAAGAACAGTGGGTAGCGTCACTGCTTAGAACAAAGAAAGAACTCGTGCAAAACTATCAAGTACATGCTCTTAAGAAAATGGTTTATTCCAGGGATTTTGCTGTAAGTGGCGTTCTGAAACGTCATGTAAACAACAGCGCCAGTTTCCTTTCGCCGTTTAAGTGATTAAGAGAAAGCAGTCAATACAGGTTTCTCCTGGTGAATGTGGCTTATGTGGCCATACAATCACAAGCAGCATTTTTACAGGCTTTTGAAGGATAACAAACGTCACAGGACAAGTTTGTTAACAAGTACAGTTGGAAAAGCACATGCACTATAAATGAGACCCATTTCACACCAGTGTAAAATATTGACGGTCCCTCACGTTCACTTTATGCAGCTTGAACATTTGGGGAACCCCAGAGTTTTATGTAAGAGGGAACCCCCTCAATTGCAGCGCAATTCTGCTGCAGGTTGCGAAAGAAAGTTAAGAAAACCAACACAGCAACATCTCTGGAATATCTGTAAATAAAGCGAAGCAATGGGGAATAAAAATAGTGATGTTTTTATTTACACAAGTGTCACGGGGAAATTACGTTGCTGTGGAGAAAGCCGCTTACTGACCGAACTGCATGTATAGAGGAGAAAAGAGTACACCACTTATACAGTGCAAGTAAACCGGAACGCTACTTTCTCACAATAAGGCGCTTTCTAGTGTCCATGTAAACGTAGTCATTGATTATTTATAAACTTTTGAACAGGATAATTTTTGTAAATTATGTTATTATTTTATCTTGTGGAAATATGTAAATATCTGTTGTCAGATAGTTTAATCAAAAACAAAAAACTCTTATCTCATTGGTCAGTTTTTCATCACAGTCCGGAAAGAAAATGCTTTCTGTAAAAACAACCTTCGGATTATCGGCGGACGATTTGTTGGACCTGGTGTGAATAGCGTCATATTAATCCATTGTTCCTATGCAAAAGCTTGTTCAGAACTAACATTCGCACCGAAAATTCAGGCTTGGTGTGAATAGGGCTCTTTGCCATTGGAGAAATTTCTTCATTGTTATGTTAGCTCTCCTGTTTAACACACACACACTCATTCCCCCGATGACCTGGGACACAGTTGCCAGCTCTGCCTGCGTCTGCATTTTCCCTCTGGGTTGGAATGCCACCAATGTGAGTGAGAGTGTGTGAAAGTGTGAGTTTGAGTATGAAATGGCATGGTTTCTCTAGAATTTCACAGTGTTTATTACATTGACAAATACAGTATGAATAAGCTTGAAAGCAAAGTTTTGAAAAACCAATAAGTCTTGCTGTGCAGTCCAGCTGAAAGGAGTGTATAGACAGAGCTGCTGCTGTTCAACCACTGTTTCTCAATATCTTGCATAGACTGTTGATGATACAATGGCTGATGCCAATTCTTATAAAGTGAGAGAAGGGTTGCCTGTCTGTCTGTCTATCTATCAAAAGACAGCTGGCATTCAATTTAATGGTGAGCATGTTGTGCGTTTCTGCATGTATGTGCACTTTGTCCTCATCCTCTCTCTCTCTCTGCAGGGTGCTGTTAAGGGTCAGAATGCTGTACTATCTCAAACAGGAGGTGATTGGAGCACAGTGCCAAAAAGTGCTGGATGGAGCTGAAGCCAGGTAAGCCTTAGCATGGACCCTCTAACCTCATTACATCTTTCTCTAACCTGGGAAAGGAAAAGCAGAAAACATATGAAGAATGTTTTCTTCATGTGTTAGTATTGGCACTGCGAAGTACAGGTAGAAGTAAGTAGCAGTAACAGTAGTTTCAGTGTAATCTATTTGACTGATTATTAATTCAAGTCGAGTTAAAATGTTTGTTCTGAAAGATTTAAAATGATTTATCTCTTGATGCATGCTGGCAATTTGTCTTTTTTTATTTCAAACAATATAAAATTATCAAAGCTCAAAGTTTAATGAGGTTGCAAACATTCACTTGTGAATCATGGATCCCTTTAGATTTTAGGATTATAAATAGGTTCACATTGACCTCCACTGGAATTAGTCAGTTTAAGCCAGTTTGTTCAGAAAAAGAAACATTAATGCGCCATCTGCTGGAACTTCAGGATACACAGTTGATGTTATTACTCGCCGTTCTGGAGTAATTGATTCTTAGAGGTCAATGCCCCATCCTGCAGTCAAATATTTATTTATAATGACTGCTAAACTGTTGTAAACTATAACTCCCATTGCCCCAGGCAACCAATTTATTTTTTATTATCGTTTTATCAGACAAAAATGCATCTATACACTGAACTAGTTAGGCGTCAGATAGACAGACAGACAGACAGATAGATAGATAGATAGATAGATAGATAGGAGTTTTGGTCTAGCCAACATAAATGTGTCACAAACTACTATTATCAAAGGCAATCTCTCTTTCTCTTGCTGTCTCTCAGTGAGATTGAGATCTGGGTTCCTGAGCCAGATCATTCAGAGTTGCCTGCTCTGTGGTGGGACACATTCTCAGACAAGTGTCTGCTGTTAGGAGTCTATAAGCATGGTAAGTCTGATCAGCTCTGATGTACTCAAGGCTTTACTGTATGTGTGGGTATACACACACTTTTATCACAATTGACTGGTGTGTGGGTGTGTTGTAGGTTATGAGAAGTACAACACTATTCGAGCAGATCCAGCACTGTGTTTCTTAGAAAGGGTTGGTCGACCAGATGAGAAGGCTATTGCTGCTGAACAGAGAGCAAATGACTTTATGGATGGGTAAGAGACGCATACACAAATACACATATAGAGGAAGACTTTTATCAGTGTCTGCCTGCAATAGCACTCTGAGGTTTTCTTAACTCTGTTTGTGTGTGTGTTAACTGTGTATGCAGGGATGTGGATGACCCTGAGTACAAGCCTGCTCCAGCTTTGCTGAAGGACGATATGGAGGTATGCCAATCGCAGAGAGAGAGCTCGGCCTGATAAGAATACACACAGACATACACAGACTTGCTTATAAAGAAAATGAACTTGTATGACACTGCAGAGCTCTGCTTTTAAATGAGTGTTCATTTGTGTTAGTTTTTCTGGAGAAATTTGTGTGGAGTTAAATAATGGCCTAACATGCTCTTACTATCCCTCTAGGATGATGCTTCCTCGCCAGGAGACTTGGTTATCACTGATGCAGGTGGAGACATAGCTGCACTTTAGTATTAAATAAATATTGTACACTATTAGGCCTGTCACGATTAATAAATAATAAATTGATCGTGATTATTTGGTCTAGTCACGAACATTGCCATCCAAACAAGGGAATTTATAATCATCTATGTGATTATAGAAATATGATATATTTTTGGTACAGTAGTGTGTTATGTAAGCACTCCAAACAAACTGAGAAAATACACTAATACCACACTAATACATTTAAGTTTGAAACCTCCATTTTCAGTTTCCTCACATCATCGTTTTCCATAATTGTGACAATCCTATATACTATATTGTATTCTTTAATCCCTTTTAAAGTTTTAAGTGTTTTCAATAAGGTATTGTTAGGTATCACCAGTGTGTTTGTGTGTTTGTGCAGATGGAGGGTCTGTATTAGATGCTGGAGGTGGTAATCTGGGTGCTGGCTCAGGGGTGTACTGGCCTTCATCCTCCACACTGACGGCCCGACTGCGGCGTCTGATCACTGCATCTCAGCGCTTTACCAAGAGCAGACAGATACTTCAGATCCACCAGACACAGCAGGCTATGACCCCTGCCCTCTACACTCTGCCTCCCACGCTCAGCGACACACTCAACCCCAAAATGGCTGCTAAGATTGAAAGACAACAACGGTGAGTGGTTTTAGTTAACATCAGCAGTCAGCTGTAGCCGACTTAAAAACTTTAAAGGTGCACTAAGTCAATTTTACGCTTAAGTCACACCTTAAGGAATTAGTTGTACTTTTGACATTAGGGTTAGGTTAGGTACGGTTAGGGTTAGCTTTAAGCAGATATACACTCACATGAGATAAAAACACCAGTGTCCTAGAAAAAGCTGCTTTATTCTACATAAGGTGGGCTGTGATTTTGAGATCACTTAACTAGCCAAGGTTTGCAGTTTGACTAAGTTACCAAACTAAAACTTTATGCCTTCACACTAATAATGTAGGTGTCAGTATAAAGCCCAAGACTGCTGTCTTATCAGTAAAGGAAGACCAATAAGAGCGAGTGAAAAATGAAATTACTTTTTGCACCTTTTAGGTAAGGCAGGTTTATTTATATAGCATATTTCAAACACAACTGTAATTCAAAGTGCTTTACATAGGCATGATATTGAGAAGGAAAAAAAGACAGTTAAAAGTCCATTTTAAAATCACAGGAAACCTTTAAGAAACGAAAGTTTTGCAAAATGCACCAGCTCTGTTTTATTGTAAGCCAATCCAATTATTTATGCATTTCTAATTTTTTCTATTTCTCAACAGGTGGACACGGAGAGAGGAGGCGGATTTCTATCGCGTGGTTTCGACATTTGGAGTAGTGTTCGATCCAGACTTGAATCGTTTCGACTGGACCAAGTTCAGAGCCATGGCTCGACTGCACAAGAAAACTGATGAGAGTCTACACAAGTACCTGTGTGCCTTTATTGCCATGTGCAGGAGGGTCTGCCATCTACCGGCTAGAGAAGGAGGTGAGTGCCACACACATGCTTAAAGCAAAAGTGTGTAACTTTTTCTGTGTTAAACTACTTTCTCCTATCCCAGTTTAACATGCAGAGACAACTAAAAGTGAGCTATTTCTTAGGTTGATTTTCATAAACTGTAAACACAGTGGTGGGAATTCACTAAGAATGAATTACCCCCAGTAAAAGCATTGGTTATTTGCACGCGCTGTCTGCACAATTAAATTAAATAATTATGCATATCAGTTAATGGCGCAAGTGTGCCCATGAAATGCAGCAGACCACCGTTATCTGACTCACTTTGGCAGGACTGAACAGCACCACTGACTACTGTGATCCAGACACCTGAATCATCTCTTTTACTTGCCGAAAGTGCGCTTGACTACATCTGTATACATGCCAAGTTATAAAGTTTTTCTCCATCATTTAATCATTATTTGATTACTGCTGATACGATCGATAGAAAATGTACACAAACATCTTTTTTAAATTAAATAATTTTACTGCCTCCTTTCATCTGGCAGTAATAGTGCAATGAAAATTGCAGCAGGTAATTTTTGTGAATGAAGCTCAATCTATAGTAAGCCTTATTTGCATAGAAATGAGGCGTGTTTGCGCAGAAAGGAATGACAATGACGTTATAACTTCCAGACGTAGCAACATCGACTTTGGGGTGGGAATGTCTGATTGTTTTGACAGTTGCAGACAAGGAAAGTATATAAGTATATAAGACGAGAAAGCTGTTATTATAAACACTGTTTATTTTTGCAGTTCCGTTTGGTGGTGCTAGTAGCACAAAAATGACACTTCAGTTTTAAACATTGTCACACACATTTAAACAAAAGCTTTTACAAGCAGATCACATCCATTTGGAAGTATGCTCTCTACCACTCTCCTTTTTTCTTAACTCTATTAATTACTATTACTATTAATCACTTTCTTTTTTCTCCCCACTTTCTCCCCTCAGACATGGTGGACTCCTCTCTTGCTATTCAACCAATCACAGAGGAGCGTGCATCCCGTACCTTATACCGTGTGGAGTTGCTGCGAAAGATAAGAGAACAGGTGTTACGTCACCCTCAGCTCTATGAGCGTCTGGCTCTCTGCCAGGCAGGACCAGATCTTCCAGTGTGGTGGGAACCAGGACCCCACGATCGGGATCTCCTGCTTGGGGCAGCCAAGCATGGAGTCAGTCGAACAGACTACCACATCCTCCGAGACCCAGAGCTCTGTTTCATGGCAGCCCAGAGGAACTACAGCCAGAACAAGGGGACTGTTGCACAAGTCCAAGCCCAGAATCAGACGCTTTCGCTGGGTCAGACTCCCATCCCGACCCCCCTCCAGCACATTCAGTCTAAAGAGGCTTCAGTTTCACAACTCCTTAATCAAAGAGAGAATTTAACTGGACTGAAGGTGGAGCCGCAGTCAGAGGGAGAAGAGGAAAGTGGAGAGAGAGAACTCAAGATGGAAACACCCTCTATCAGACCTCCCACACCTTCAGGAGTGGAGGAGAAAGATGATGTCCTTAATAAAGGTGGAGAGAATGAGAGACAGATGGTGGCAGCCAGGACAAAACCACTTACACCGAACTCAGTGACTCGAAAACAGAAGAAGCAGAGTAAACGGAGCCGCAGGGAGGCCAGGAGGGGGTCGGGATCAGACTCCGACTCTGATGGCTCCTCATCCAGCTCTTCATCAAGTTCTTGTTCGAGATCGTCTTCCTCATCCTCTTCACGATCAGGATCCAGTTCCTCATCCTCATCTTCCTCCTGTTCTTCAGGCTCATCGTCTTCATCGTCGTCATCGTCGTCTTCAGAGGACAGTGACAATGAGGAGGTACCAAAGAATGGTGAGTAGTATTAGTAAAGTATAAATAATTAGTTATGTTTGGGTTGTGCCCTCTATATATATCTCAATATATTGAATCATGACATGTATTGTGATACGTAACGGATCTTTTGAGTGGTTTGTGTTTGTTTGTTGAATAGATGGCTGCTTATATCAATGACGGTACATATTTTGACACTGTAGATGTGTCTCATCTGTTTATCAAACAGTATTCAGGTGTTGAGTCAGCTTACTGACTAGTGCATTAATGCCCATGGTCATGAGGTTTAAAAGTATTCAGTGGATCTTTTGTAGAGTGCAATAATATAATATAGATTATATTGCATTCCTGCTCCTAATAACATTAAATATATCTTCAGTGTGTTAAAATTAGAAACTTTAATTTGGAATACAAGCATACTGTGCACTGTTTACTGTATACTACTGTACTGTATACAAAAAAAAAAAAAAGTAATCTGAAGCAGTATGCAATGATAATTGTTTCTGTAGTATGCTACAATGTTGTCACATGACCTCACTACATTGCATCCTTAGTTCAGCAAGTGGCATCCAGTTATCACATTTGGAAATAGAAATGAGGTTATTTAAAATTGTTTGTAAAAATGTCTTAACTCTTTGGCAGTCCGATCAAAGAATTGGCTGTTGTTGTATATTGCACATTTTGGCAAATGTAGGAGCTAATCCAGGAATTCTATACAAAAAGTTCCTATATTCTGCGCAATATACAGTAAATACTGCATACTGAAAAAATAGTATGAGTAGTACAGTAGTATGTCATTCCGAACATATCCTTTGAAATAATTTTGTGTGAAGAATGGAGCATGTGTTTGCAAACTCTGAAATGGATCATTTTTAAAACGTGGCATTTAGCTTGTTTGATCTGTATAATATTGATTGGTCTGGCTGTATTCCCATAGTGTCAGCAGTGCCTGGTGTTAAAGGCTTTGACGAAGACAGCGTGACCTCAGTCAACACTACACAAGATGACATGCAGGACAGTCATGTGACCAATGGTATCTCTAACCCTCCCCACCCTTTCCAGGGAGGCTACATGCTTGCTGCCTCCTACTGGCCAAAGGTAAGCAGTACAGACCAACAGCATTGTCAGCCCATATTCCCAAGTAGGTATTACTGCAGCCCAGAGATCTCCAAACAGGGGCAGAAACTCCAAAAGAGGACAAGGTAACTCAAGAAGGAGTCAGTGGCATTTCTGAAGTTTTTTTGGGCCCTAAGCAAAACCAAACTTTGGGGCCCCACAACACACCATCCATCCCCCAAGAAAACTACCTACCCCATTACCGGGATTCGGGATATTGCTAATTTAATTACATGTCCAACATTTATCGTAGTGTGTTCCTATACTTTGACAATATTTCATTTTACATCAGTGAGTATCTTAACCAGGGAGTTTCATGAACAGCGTTGCCTCACCTTGAGCATCAGTCTTCATGTGGGTCTCTGATTTGTGGGTTTAGCTCACAGGAGGGAGAGCGTGTGCTGGAGAATGAGCATTCTGGGTTGGGTTTGGGGATATAAGGGTATAGTTGCACAAGCTGTGTTTAAGGTCTCATCTAAGTTGGGATGTAAAGTTCAAACTAAGGGCTTAGTTTGAACTTGCCCTTAGTTTGAGGGCAAGTTACTTGTTAGTTTTATAAATAAGTCAGTACTTAATTTGGTTGCACCTGTTCTTAACGCATAACTTAGCTAGTATGTCGTGAGCTCTTTGTAAGTGTAAAGCAATGTGTAGTCGCATAATACAGTATATTATGATCCATTTATTGATCCAGAAGCCTTCAAATTTGTAAACAGAGGTGTTGAAACGTGCATTTCAGGTTTATTTTGTTGCTGTTGATGTGCAAACTTTTTGTCTTATGTATCTGTAAGTGGTAATAATTGCATTTTTATTAAAATATGATAAATATAAAATCAGTAAATATAATACATAGTATATTTAAATATGTAAGTAATAGGTTAATATTCAGGAACTGTATGCAAAATTAATAAGAGAATAAATAAATACTAACACGACAGACTGGAAAACTGGCATTTATTCATTTTCATATACCAAAAACAAACAGAAACGCCAAAATAAAAGCTAAATTTAAATGGACGTACACATTTTTGCTTAAATATTACACTTTTGTAGGGCACATAAAATGTCCTGCAAAATTGTGCTTTGAAAAGAGTGGGAACCCTGTGGAGGTTTCAGCCTTTAATTAAACCCAGGACAAATGGACATCATTCACAGCCCAACTGTCAATGTTGTTAACTTAAGCCAAGGCTCTGTCACCATAAAAATTACAGTATAATTTCACAAGTAATAAACATGTTGTTTCAAATCCATGTGACTTTTCTTCTGTGAAATGCAATAGGAGGTGTTAGGCAGAATGACTGCCTCAGTCATCATTCACTTTCATTGCATCTTGTATCCATACAATGAAAGTGATTGGTGACTTAAGCTATTATTTTGTCTAACCTTTTCTTGTTCTTTATGGAAGAAAGAAACTCATTTGGTTTTGAAACAACATGTTGGTGAGTAATTAATGTTTGAAAAAAAATTTTTTTTGATAAAGTCTTAATGTGTTTTAATCTCCTTGTATTGCAGGACCGTGTCATGATAAACCGGTTGGACAGTATATGTCAGGCAATTTTAAAGGGGAAATGGCCAGGGGTTCGGCGTGCATACGAAGGCAATGCAGTGACTTCTTTCTACACCACCAAACTCCTGGACAATGCAGGCACTCTCGCTGATGACCCCTCAGCCTCCCCTCAGGGTTCAAAGGTGAAGACGCATGTTGCAGACAGAGAAAAGGAGTTCTCAGTCAAAATCAATAACGTATGTTATTTTACGTTCTCCCCCACAAATGCCAGTCTGCAATGTCATTGCAGTGCTTGGCATGTTTGTTTTTTATTGTTTTACCTTCCCCCTTTCTCCCAGTATTTAAGTTCATTTCTCTCTTCCTTTTATTTTATTTTGCTTTGAAAATTTTGCAGCTTCAATTTAATTTCCAGTTAACAATCTCAGATTTGCTTTCTGAATAGTTTATTCATGAGACTGTCGCTGGGATTGAATAAATCGTGCTCTATGCTACTACACTGAAATATTAGCTCACCTTAAAGCTGCACTCAGTAATTGTATCCCTTATTAAAAAACGTAAAAAAAAAAAAAAATGTTTAAAATCATGTACACTCACATGAGATGAAAGAATCCAGTCAAATCAGTAGCCTAAAAAAAAATGGAGCAATGGAGCAATTTCCCTTATGGAGGCCAACATGTTAAGATCACAGAAGCAGCTGATCTCGCTTTATCTCTGTAACCCCCGTTATTGGACACTTTCGCTCTTGGAATAATTTATCGTGGCTGACTGAAAAGTGCATTGTTACAATGACATTGTTAACTGAAAACGTATGCTTTTTTGTGATGCTGCATTCATGCTGCTAAGTGTCATTGTAAGTCAAAGATGACTGCCACATTGGCCAGCACAACATAACCAAAAAATTTCTGAATGCAGCTTTATCTTAAACTTAAATCTGCCTTATTATCAAAGTATCCTTAACCTCTGACCTTGGATTTGGTGACCTGCAGCAGGAGGGTAGCCTTAAACTGACCTTCCAGAAGCAGGGCTTGCCTCTGAAGCGCCCCCTGGAGGGTGAGGAGGGACCTCTCGCCCAGCAGCAGTACTTAGCCCGGCTACAAGAGCTACAGAACGCATCTGATACCAGCCTCGCAGACTATACCAAAACACAGAACAGCTATCCACAGGGTAAAGAACAACCTTATACACACAGATATCTGATTAAACCCCTAAACCACAACAACACAATATACTAGACCATATAATAGACAAGCACACACTTAACAGCCATTTGTACTGTATGGATTTTGAATAGCCTAGTCAAAAGCTTAAGGCTGCTTGACACTGAAAGTGCATGTTCATGGTGTTCTTCCAGGGCTGGCAGGGCAGATGCATCTGAATGGAGGGATTGATGGACAGCCTGTGGTGAAGAAGAGGAGAGGAAGGCGAAAGAATGTCGAGGGGATGGACCTGCTGTACATGAACCGAAACAAGCCTTCCATGATGCCAGAGCAGGTTCGACTTACCTGATACCCCTTCGGTGTCCCTTTTCACTGTTTTTTTGTAATGTTTAGAGAGCCAGAGAAAGTTCAGTCTCAGTAACTTTGATTTTAGCAATGCATCACCACCTACATTGATTCTACGTTCACCTGCAGTTTCCTGCTGGCTGGAGTGGAGATGTCGCAGGCATGCCTGCCCCCCATGGGCAGAGCACACCTCAAGGACATGGCCAGGGACCAGCTCCCCAAGATGCAGAGATCCGTGTTCCCGTCATCAGCCTCAAAGATGGGACACGACTGGCCGGCGATGATGCTCCTAAGCGGAAAGATCTTGACCTGTGGCTGAAGGAGCACCCAGGCTTTGTGGCAGATGTGGGGGCCTTTATCTCAGTTAATACCACACAAATTCTTTCAACCATACAAATTATTCCCAGGATGGTTTGAATTGTTACATTTTTCTTAAAAGAGAGATTGTCACAATAAGCCTAAAAAATATACTCATTTTTAACAAAAAACACAATTTTCTAATGTTCTAATACTGTCAGAAATGTGAGGCTCTAGTGTTTCAATTGGTCATCTCATTTTATGTTTAAATCAAAGCAACCTAGAACAATTTTCAATCAAGTATCTGTATAAGTACAGTATACTGTATATGCAAGTTGCTGATAATAATTTGTTTTTTCAGACTGCAAATAAACTGCAGTTTCAAAACAGACCAAAACAGAAGAGACATCGCTGCAGAAACCCCAACAAAATTGACATCAACAGCCTGACTGGAGAAGAGAGAGTACAGATCATCAACAGGCGAAATGCACGCAAGGTAAGCGAGCACAGGTTATAGGTTTTTGTGCACATACAGTACTGTGCAAAAGTTTAAAGCACTTGTGAAAAATGTTGCATAGATGGAAGGTCTTAAAAAATAATAACATAAATAGTTTTAATTTAACAATTAACATCATACTAAGTCCAGTAAACATATAAAAAAAAAAGCTACCAGTTCTCCTAGGTACACCTAGACACAGCTTTTCTAGATTGTTGGAAGATAGGATTCGCCACTGTTCTTGTATCTATTTAGGCTGTCTCAATTGCTTCTGTCTGTTCTTTTAATCCCAGACTGACTCGATGTTCAGTGGGGGCCAGTGGTGGAAAGATTCTTCCACAGATTCTTTTTTACTTAAGTAAAAGTACTGCTATTGAAGAAATAATTCACTTGAGTACAAGTAGAAGTACTGAGAAATATTATGACTCATGTAAGAGTAAATAAGTAGTTTGCCAAAAAACTATTTATTCAAGTAATTACGTTACAAGTTACTTTATGGAAATTATGTATAGTATATACGCTTCCATTTTTAGTACATTTTTGTTCTTGAAAGAAATTTATGCTTCCTTTCACCAAGGATGCATTAATTTGATCAAAAATACTGCCACAATCATTAATTGCAAATTATTATTACAGTTTGAAATAATTGTTTTATGTAGTATTTATTCCATTTTTTCTTTACCCGTGTTGGCAAACATATACTGTGTCACCTATTCCTTACAAAAGCATTCTAATGTGCTAATTTGGTACTCAAGAAAATGTTCTTATTATTAGAACAATTGAAAATGGTTGCGCTACCATGCGGAAATCACAATACAGTGGGTTTTTTTCCACATTTGCTGAGGTATTGAGTTCTTACAAGTTGCTTTATACTTGCAAGTCAAATTTTGGTTTTAAAAATAGGCAAAAAGAAACACATCTTCCTGAAATTCTATTTTCTTCTCAAGTCTATTGTTTTAGAGAGATGAAGGCTATTCCATGCATTACTGTTTTGAAAAAAAGAATCTCTAACCAGGATAGAGAGGGAAGTGGACAGCCAGATGCACAACAAAAAGACAAGTAAATCACAGTCTATAGTTTGAGAAACAGACTCCTCACAGGTCCTAAACTAGCAGCTTATAGATACCAAAGACCTGCATTGCTGCAAGAGGATTCTTGGACAAACAGAACATTTTAAGAATACAACATCTGTTAAAATAGAAATAGCCATTTGTAACATTCTAAATGTCTCTAAATCGTCTCTAAACTACATAATGTGCTTTGTGACTGCGACACATTCCTATTTTAGGTTTGTTCTCATTCACATACGTCCAAGTATTTTGGCTATTAAGTTAGCATACTGAACAAAACTAATATAATGCAATATCATAGAGGAGAAAATTTATCCTCTATGTTATTGCAGCAATTATCCAGATATGGAATGAGATTATTAAGCAAAGTGTTATCAACTCCTACATGCCAACTGAATCAAATAAGGCAAAAATAAATATTTCATACAGGGTTTAGTGAGAGATATGATTGATTCTAACACTAAAAGTGGTTGTTCTGTATATGTATTATTGTGATACAGTTGTAATAAAGTCTTAATTAACATTATGGTTATTTAACATATTGAGATGTTGTTGTTATTAAGTAAATTGTAGCATTTGGTTACATTATGTTTTGTGATTTCTCATACCTTCTTTATATAACATCCATCCCTTGCACACGTTTGGCCTCTAGCGGGTGAGACTTTTCAGACAGATAAACAGCAGCACAGGGCAGGGAAGTACAGTACAGCACCATGAGCAAGAGTGTTACCCGCTAGGACAGTTTATTTTGAACAAGAGGGGCGAACGGTTACGGAATTTTACGTGTGAGTACAATGCCGAACTGATGCGGATTGATAGAAACGGACAGCCTGTCTGTGCCATGATTGTGTGAATTATAAAAAATTATGTTCAGTGAAAAGTCAAAAGAAGATCGCAATGTATGTAATTGTAACTATATCAGATATTATTAATAAACATGGGAACTCGTTGCGTGGGCGTTTTTTGCCCCCATATTTTAAATTTTGGGGATATTTTTGCCATGAGTCCCCATTAATTTCCAACACTGTTGGCATTGTATCTTCCTAAGGTATTTAAAAAGTTTGTTTTAGACATATAGTAGCAAGTAAACAAGATATCCCCACATATATGTCAAACTACATAGTGTTAATGTTTGACACAATTAAAACATTGCCTACCTTAAAAACAAGTGAAGTTTGATCAGTGGATAAACGTGTTCAGACGGTTCCCTCGTACCTGAATAAAAGGCTCCTTTCCAGAATAAAATGAAATATGCAGAAAATCACAGTATTACAGTCTTGTATAGTGACAGGGCAGAAAGTCTTGGAGAAGCTAGAGAAGAGAGGACACTGGCGGCAGTTTATGCAAGCTGCTGTGCTCATGATGCTGTGCCCTGCGGGCTTCCGTCGTGCCGCGCACAGCGCATTTTAGTTTATAAACTGATTTAGCGCTTATAACTTGCCAATTCCTACTTCACAAAAATAAATATTGTGTATTTTTTTGTACTTTGTAATTGTGGTGAAAAATAACTGTAGCGAAGTTGAATACTTCATTTTTAATCAACTCAAGTAAAAGTACTATTATTTATTTATACTTAAAAGTCGATAATTTGAAAATGGAAAATTGAAAAATGTACTCAATTACTGTAATGAGGGTAGTTGTAATTAGTTACTTTCCACCTCTGGTGGGGGCCATGCCATCTGTTGCAAGGCTCCCTGTTCTTCTACTTCTATTTGTAAAAGGAATATTTGGGAGTCTAAAATGTATATTTCCTATTGACACACTAAAGCTGAAGATCTTAATAAGCATCTTAAGACAAATGTTTTGTGAAACATCTAATGTGCCTAAAACTTTTGCACAGTACTGTACATTTGCAAATGTGTTTTGCTGTTGTATGTAATTCTTGTGTTCCCTCTGTCTTTGTCCCAGATTGGCGGTGCATTTGCTCCTCCTCTAAAAGATTTATGTCAGTTTCTGCAGCAGAATCCAGAATATGGAGTCCCACCTGAGTGGGCCGACGTTGTTAAACAGTCTGTGAGTTAAATCTTCCATTTCAAATATATAATCACATTTCTGTGATCGCACTAATGTTTACATGAAAAATAGGGGAATTCAAACCATAAAATACAAATATTAACTACAACTTTAAGGATGTTTTGCTAGTCGTATAACAGATGAGTTTCTTTTTCTAGGGTTACCTTCCTGAAAGTATGTTCGACCGTATCCTGACCGGCCCCATTGTTCCTGAAGAGGTGAGCCGGCGAGGTCGACGTCCCAAAAATGCTATTGCTAAAGCTGCCACAGTGGCCAGTGCAAGTGCCAATGCAGCCGTGGGGCTCAACCCGCTCCTAACCAATGGCCTCCTCACTGGGCTGGATTTGCCTAGTCTACAAGCTCTACAGCACAACTTTCAGAGTCTACAATCTCTCCAACTCACCACTAGCCTCATGGGACTGCCTCATGACCCAACCATGTTTCCAATGATGCTGTCTGGAATGCCTGGGCTGCCAAACCTTTTAGGGATGGGCGGTCTCCTTGGAAAACCTTCACAGGAACTGGCAGTTGTTGCTTCAACAGGTGACGAGGATTGGAAAAAGAAGAAAAGTGGAGACTCAACCACACCCAAAGTGTCAGCTCAAACTTCAAGTCCTGATGGCAAGGTGGAAAGGACAGAGGTTCAAAGTTCTAAAGCCACCACCTCTACAGCCACCAACTCTAGTCAAATAAGTGATTCTGCTTCAGGCCACCCATTGGCCCTCAACCCCCTCCTCCTCTCTAGTATGCTCTACCCAGGGATGCTTTTTACTTCAGGCCTTAACCTGCCTGTGGCCAATCAGCCGCAAGCTGCAAACACTCAGCCAACCTCACCACCACAACCTGCTGCCTCTGAAGCCACGCCCCAGCAGCCTGGCTGTTCAGAGGAGAAAGACAGTGATGAGGGGGAGGAGCCTGATGAAAATAAGGATAACAGTGGTCCAGAGGGCTCGGCGAAGGTGGAGTCATCCTCCGACGAGTCTGGTAGCTCCTCCTCGTCCTCAGAGGATTCTGATTCCAGTGATGAATACTGAGTCTTTATACATATATAAATAAATATTATATATTTATATACATCTCTTAGAAATGTATACATTTAAACACATATAGGAATTATCTTGCATTTACTACATTTGTTTTCATGTAAATATTATAACTAAAGTGTTGTGTAATGAAGAGGATAAAAAAATGGAAAACGGAGATCCTAGAAAAACTTAAATAAAATTTCACTGTTTGTTAAGGTACAATGTTGTTTTGAAGAGACATTTTGCATGTCGAAAAACTTAAGTAAATCTATGGACATTGTGGAATTGTATTACACGACGATGTACAATTGCAACAGACAAGAAGCAAAAACAAGCAAAGGCATTACTGTTGTAACTATGTTGGGATTTAATTTTATTAAAAAAATGAGGACATTGTTGCTCATGCAGAGCTGTATAATTAATATATTTTGTTTGGGAAAAGGAGCACATCGACTGTTTTGGTTTAATTTGTAAATACTTGAGCAGGATCCTGAACACAGACTTCACT
Source organism: Myxocyprinus asiaticus (assembly GCF_019703515.2). Lineage (NCBI taxonomy): Eukaryota > Metazoa > Chordata > Actinopteri > Cypriniformes > Catostomidae > Myxocyprinus > Myxocyprinus asiaticus. The sequence continues at coordinate 37,358,065 of NC_059345.1, forward strand.
GAGCATACCTACAGATACACAGCAATAACACACAGGCAGCTTATGAATGTCATTGAAGCTGTAGATACCGTGCATTTAGTATTACAACTACTCATTCAGTCACTCTGTCTCGCTGTTCACTTGTTTGTTTCACTTGTCCCGGATTCTCATCCCAAACACCCCCCCACCCCCACCCAATATTCTTTCTTTCTCTTTCTTATTTATATCTCTCTTCCTTTCTCTCTCTTTTTTCTTATTCTCTTTCTTTCTTATTCTCTTCATATACAGCTATTTTGCGCAGAGATTTGAGTTTTCTGAGTGCAGGCACTAAAGAATTCATCACATACACTGTGTAGTCTATAAGGTATACAGTGAAAACAGAAATTATTTTACTGTGTTTTAGGGACAAAGAAAACCTTGCTTGCAATGTCTAAAGTGTGGGGGGGGGGGGGGTGGAATGGGTGTTTGGGTGGTTTATGAGGAAGACGTTTTAGGTTACAAACTGGTAATTACAAGGGTATTATGCTATAAATGTGGTTTATGAGGACATCTAGTGTCTCCATAATTCAAATCACTTAAAAAAAAAAACATGCTAAACGATGTTTTATTTTAAAATGCAGAACGTTTTTTGTGAGGGTTAGGTTTAGAGGAAGGGTTAAGGGATAGAATCTATAGTTTGTACAGTATAAAAATCATTGTCTATGGAGAGTCCTCATAAGGATAGCCGCACCAAGTGTGTGTGTTTAGAACAAACAAACTTTCTAGTTCAGGCAACATCCTTCACACTGTGTGTGTTTGAAACAAACGTTTCTATTATAGTTCAGACAGCACTGTGTGTATTGTGTGTTCTGTTTGCTTATGAACACAGTTGCCTCAATTTGCATGAAAATGTATGTGTCCAAGGTCTTGTCGTACTAATGGGCAAACTCCGTGCATTTATTCTCCCTTTTCCCACTGAGTTCTATAGACTGCTTCAGCATTGTCATATTATTCATCACACCACTATGGTCTCCACATACTAACACCACTCAAGTTTGTGATTTTTGTAAGCGTACATTTTGAAATGAATTATTGGCAGTAGTATTTCGCTTGAAAGGCTACTTTTTCAAAACAGGAGCATTTATGGTATCCCCAGAATTGATTGGAGGGTTGAAAATGTGATTATTAGTTATTTTACAGTGTAAGCATATACAGGTCACATCCCCAAGTTCCTTTAGTCCTGTAAAACTATGTCCTCAGTTTTAAATGCAGATCCACATAGCCGCTTTAATGCTGTTATATGTAAATGACTGATATAGAAGTGTCCTTATGCCATACTTCAGTGTCTGTCCCTCATAGCACCACTTTGTGAAAAATGCATTGCAATCCAGCACCTCGGCCAACACAGTAAATCTCATTGGCATTTTTAATGCAGGACTTTTTTTTTCTGTGTGGTGATGCGCTCTTGTTCTTGACTGTTAGGCCAATTTTGTGGCATAGGTTAGATTTGTTTCCTGACCGTATAAGTCTTCGTTGCAGTAACACTCTTTCCCCGTGTTTGTTTATATTCAGGTTGGCTGCAGAAGTTTTCCATTTGTGATGCAAATTTCTTCTGGATGCACTGCACAATGCAACTCTTTGCCTGTCTCACTAGTGAACACAGTTATATTAATGTGTCTTTCCAAGCATGTAAGATTTAATTCATAATGGATTAACACAGATGCCCTCAACCTTCATAAACGATGTGACTTTGCCTCATTAGAAGATCTGATTGTCATGTTCTCTCCTGTTTCCAGTTAGTTTGTGCTAAGCCACACACTTTGAAACGTGTCCAGGTATTGCTGCTTTCCACTTCTTCCCAAAACTGCACATGATACATATATATATCTCTCTTATTGTGACATCGGCATTGTTAGCATCTCATTTAATTGAATTATGTTTGGCGAAGAATTGCATGTTTGACTGAGCATTTGGAAATTTACATTGTTTTTGTTTTTTTCATGTGTACATTAATTTAATATTTTGGTTGTATTTCATGTGTTGCATTTATGCGGATTGAAACGCTGGACTACTGACCAGAATCAGGGCAAGACTTGCCATCGTGGCACAAAGACAATGATATTCACCATGGAACAGAAAATGAAATAGTAATACACTACTGCAAATAAACGTTTGTTTTCAGTTATGTGAATTGACAGATAGACTCATTTGTTTTCTTGACTTATTTTTATACTTTCAATATTACTTACAACATAAGTGAAAGCCCCTCTTTTTTGCTCAAATGTGTTTTTTGGACAGTTGCAATACTTGCGAGTTGTGGCCTGTGTAGGCAATTAATGCTTCTTGTAGTGCAGAATACATGTCTTAAAAAGTTTGTAATTTATTGAATTACTTTCTATGAAGTTCTATAGTAGAAATTGAGGTTTCATTATTTTTATTAAACGTATTCTGACTCAACAGAAAAGTCTTGTCTCGTTTTGTTTTTTTAGTACCAGTCAATAAGTACCAGTTGTTAAACTCTAAAACTTAATTAAATGCTAATTTGCTTAAGTTAGTTTGATTGCATTTAAAGGATATCATAATGTTACTGAACTGACAACACAGCGCACGTCCAGTCAGTGAATTAAACTAAAACACACATGGCCCGAACAACAGTGCAGGATGTAGAATACTATGGCATTCTAGAGAACTGTTTGCTTCCAGCTTTGTTGAAACGACTTAAGGCCCTTTTCTGTTCCAGCATGACAATATGCACAAAATGAGTTTAATAAAAAATGGTTTACTGAGTCTCATGTGGGAGAACTTAACTGGCCCGCACAAAGCCCAGACCTGAACCCCAGGGTAGGAAATTAGCACCTGCAAATGCGGGTAAATCATGCGCAGTGGCGTGTAATTTTGCTCATCCATCTGCCACTGTGGCAGCTGACATTTCAGAGTGACATATGATAAGAAATGCCGTTTTCCACAAAGACGCACATTTGAAGAAACACACTTGATTATATTTTGAAGAACAGACTACAAAAAAGCCATCGATGTGCGTGGCTGATTTGCTGTGTTTAGAGGTTTATTGCCGCTCACGGCGCGAGCTGTGTTGCGGAACACGCACGTTTCACGAGTTCTTGCTATTACTTCCCTGTCAGTCATCTGGGAACACTTTGCAAGAAATGGCCATACACACACTACAAAGTTTCGTGTGACAACCACATGTAAATGCGGGAATGAATACCCTATTTCTTCATTCCATGTAGGCTATGTGTATGGTACAATACTGACTCTCGCAATTGCGATGATTGACAAGTGATAACCATACACTGTTAAAGATTTCTTGATAAAAAAACAGTAAAGAACTGGCAGCAAGGTTGCCAGCAAGTTACTGTAAAATTAATGGTGTCTTGCTGTTTTTACAGCTACAGTATACAACTGTAATTTAGCAGCATACAGCCATAAAATTACACAGCAGCTGTGTCTCGTTTCGAATGCGACCTTCTTTCACGGGAATTCAGAGGATGCATGAGGTGTATCCTTCATGGGCTCTCACAACCCACAATTCTTTGCTTCAATGGAAATGTCTAAAAAAAAAATGACGCCAATTTGCCCGTAAATATGAAGTTCAAACACAAGTAATGTTAATTCCCAAGTTGAAGGACCTCAGTAGATGGGTGCAGAGTATATATGTATAATTATATTAATAAATAATTAAAATAAAGTATTAGACTAAAAGTACACCTGTAAAATCTATTTTCTTTCCTCTTTACATCATTATAACTCTCCTAAATGTACCTCATGCATTCCCTTCCAGAGGGACTTTGTTCCCTTCTCACTCAAAGCGCTCGCGCTTGTTAAAGTGTGGCGTGCTGTAATAGCAACCATGTTACGTTCCGTTTCCGTTTGTCCTACGATGGCAGTCTCGTTTAAACGAGGCTTGTTTAAAGGAGGACACTCGGTATACTGCAGCCTTCAAAGGACGCGTCCTACCTAGCATGCAGTCTTTGAAACAGACACAGCCACTGTTTGCCGTTGTTGAAATTAACAGCTAAGTTCCCAGCATGCACTGCGGCATGAAGTAATTCGATTTTTTACTATTTACTGGTTTATTTTGACGTTGTTTTTGTTGCAGTCTAAGTTACTTGTATTTTAATGTTCAGCTTTTACTTTTTTACGTAAAAGTATGTTCGTTAATTGTCACCATTGTTGCATTTTGTACGCCGAGAGTTGATATCTGTATTTGTCTTGGGAATATGTGTTATGCTGTAAATTCAAAAACATCAAACACTAAACTTTACATAATTTTGCAAAAATATTCTTTACTGTTTTTTGCTTTTGTGTAATGCATCACTGTTGGCACATAACAATGCCATTTGCAAGGGAGGATCAGATATTCAGTCAGGCCTTAGATTTAGTTTCCCAAGTAGTACAGTGCAACATGTGTTTTACTTAAACACAAATTGACTGGCTAGAAGAACATAATATAATAAAAAAAAAAGGTCTAAGGTGCCAGCTCAAGAGATCACTAATCACCATGATGGTGACTTCAAACAAAACACAACTATTGTTAACAAAATAACAACACTAAATAAACTAAGACTTCTATTAAGTCTGAATAAAAACTTTTATACGTTTGTTTTTTTTTTTTGTTTTTTTACAATTTATGTAGCCCCAATGCACTGCCAAAGTATACATACTTATTCAAGTGCAAAGGCTTATGGGTATTTCTCTTAGGGGTGTTATTTTACTGTGTACAGGTTGTTTTTTCATAAATAAATACACTGTTCAATCCTGGTAACACTGTACATTTAATATGTACATTGCTTCAAAGCTTGATATTTTTTTTTTTTTTTTTTTTTTTTTTTTACCTCATTAGACAGACAAATGAAGGCTGATGTGAGATGATAATGAACAGAGGAGTTGGTCAGAAACATCATGAATACTAACCATGTGCCACAAACTAATATTTTCATGGGGGATTTTAAAATATACATTTCAAATGTCACTAGCTTTCACCAAGATGATATCATGATTTTAAATGTTCATTTTCCCCTAATGCCTTGCATACAACAGCTATTGTAAAGCTAGTTAGTTAACAGTGAGCCTGCTCTTGATCTCCCAGAATGTAACATTTTTAACAGCAAACTACTGTATTTAAGAATCACAGTAGATTGCTGTAAGAATTTGGCCGTAAAATTACAGCACTTTTTTACAGTGTAGCAAAAGTGCAGCGTCTGGCGCCTGTGAACAAGACACATGTATGCCACCAGCTTAACCCGTTTGTATTTGTTGTTTTTTGAGCAAAGAGATTAGCACCATAGATATCATCGCTGACGTTAATGGAATCACCGTCTTTTGTTCGCGTGTGTCTAAGCGGCTGCTGTTAAAGCGTGCGCACTCTTGCTGGACTGTAATCAAATAGTCTCTGCTGTATGTACCGCTTATCCCGAGATCGCAGGGTGTATGAGAGAAACTACAGAATGACAGACTGGAAAATATGAATGAGAGAAGACACACACATATCTCTCTCTGTTAGTGTGATTTGCACCAGGAGAAGACAGACACATCTCACACGCGCCAGTAATCACGTCATTAACCACTAGTTGTTCAGTTCATTTCTGTACACACTACGTGGAATTTTTGAGAATGCGGTTATAACTACCTGAATTTTAAGGCAGTTAATTCGGTTGCAGTCTTCTCTCCCGTATTTTTTCAGACCATCTTAGGATGCATCAATATTGGGACTACAGGTGAATTGGGATATGTGTCATAATTCAGTACAATCTCAGAAAAGGTTCTTGAACAAGAAGTTTCTCTTCTGTGCCTGTCTACTCTTTAGCCTCCATCTGAATGTTGCAAAATTATCATTATTATAATAACTATAGCTTGGTATTATGTTATATTTTACATTCGAAAATAACATTGTTAAAATTATTTATATTACACAAATTATATTATAATTTAAAATCACCCTGCTGAACCCCCTTGAACACTGTGCCTGACCTCACTGATGCTCTTATGTCTGAATGGGAGCAAATCCCTGCAGCAATGTCCCAACATCTGGTGATGGACCTGCAAAGAAGATTTAGGCTTTTACCCAAGAAAGCTTGATTAATTAAACAACTAGAATATAACTCTCGCTAAACAGTCTCAGGGATGGAGTATTCTTTTGCCTGTTATATATGACTGCTTTTATTGGGTAAGATTAAAAAAAAAAAAAATTCATCCCATGAAAAAATGCAACAGGACTGATCATTGAAGGTGTAAGAAATGTTTAGTACATGAAAGAAGAAAAATCATTTAATATGTTGGCTTGACCAAAATTTATAACACAAACTCCTTTAGAGTTTTCAAGCTACATCCACCAAACACAGCACATACCTTCAGACTGTTCTTGAATAGTGTGTTAGTCTTTTCTAACTGTTGGACTCACGGTTTATGCACAGCAGATGATCAGAAATCGGGAAAATCCCAAAGACTTACACAGAGACTATTTAGCAGAGATGGGTCACTTCTATTAAAATGAATGGGAGAAATTGGAATGCCCTTTTTTACCTGAATGCCTTACAGGTAAAAGAGCCAATCATCTTTTAGATACAGACATTGCCTGTCAATCAACTCGCTAATGCAAATGTACATTAGCTATACAGATGGGGAAAATTGCGTGCTATAGCGTAATATGAGGTAATGAAGTACAATTTATGATACCGGTGTCATCAGATTTTACTGCTGATTTGAAATGTTCTTTGATTGTAATCTTGACAAAAATTTTATGAGATTTCTGTGTTTCTGACAGTGGACTGACTTGCTAGAAAGACTTTGTTCAAACTCAAACTGTCAAGAATTCAAATAAAACCAAACCAAACCCACAAAAAAGCCTTTAATCTGCATTAAGTTGTGTTCTCTCTCCCTCTCTCTCTCTCTCTCTGTTTCAGTTTTAACAAAGTATTTCTAGCAAGTCAGTCCACTGGCGGCCATCTTTGGAACGCTCTCGGGAAGCTATTTCCATTCATGATATTGCACCTCCTATCTATTTGAATGGGGAAACAAAGAAATCTTATAAACATTTGGTCAAGATTACGATCAAAGAACATATTTCAAATCAGCAAGAATCATAAATTGTGCTTCTTTACATCAGATAATGCTATAAAACGAATGTTTCCCAGCTTGCATAGCTAATGTGCATGCGCGTTCTCGAGTTGATTGACAGGCGATATCTGTATTCAAAAGGTGATTGGCTCTTTTAGCTGTAAGGCGAGACTAAATTTTTACATCCATCGGCCTTTGGGCATTCCGGTTTCTCCCATTAATTTTAATAGAGGTGGCCTGTCTCTGCTAAATTGTCTCTAGTTTTAAGGTGCTTTTTTGGCATGACAAATATTTGTACATTTGTATTGCCAAAGTGTTTTATTTGATAGAGGTTATTTTCAACCACTGATTAACATCTGGTCACAAATTTAAAAAATATAAATTCTGGTGTTGCCTATAGTATGTAACCAGTGGCCATTCGTCTGGCTTAGCCTCAAAAATGTATTCAGAATGAACTTAACAACTAAAGTGATAAAATCAACAGTTGTTTTAACCATTTTACCTACCATTGTGAATATAGTACATCAGTATTCACAATGGGGTTCCTCGTTGGTTGTTTCACCAACTGACTAGGGCAGCGCAATTAGGCTCCAACAATTTTTCAGCCTGTTGACGATATTCAATATATCTCAATAATTGTTTATTTGCTCAGAAATTACATAAAAGTGATTTTAAATCATATTTTTTTATTCATCCTAATAGCCATTGTAGCCAAGTAGATTCAAAATGTATTCACAAAATGAATACAAAAATTTGTATTTAATTTACAATATAATAGCCTGTGGTCCAAGGTTGATACGGCCGGGGAGGAAGTGGGGATAAGCTCCCATTTCTCTAGAAATACTCCATATGGTGTGCGACTCTGTCAACCAAAATTCAGCTCCTGGTCTTCACGAGTGGCTTAGCTTCTAAGCCCGGCAAACCACGTTTTCAACAAACAGGAGAAGGGGTGAAGGCGGGTCACTGGCACCTTAAAACCAGTTGCTTTTGGCAGATGGGGCTCGTTAACCTTTGATGGTCACTCATCTAGGAGAAGGTAAACTCAGATTTCAAACCTCCGTTCATACCCACTCATGGGAAAGGCTAGGGGAGTCAACCCTGACAACAAATCTGGAGACGGAGTCCCTAAGGCAGTCTGACATTGTACCAATGTCCTTCTGGCAACTCCTGCGACGCCACTGGTACCAAGTTGTATTCGTATCCATCATTCCCTTGGATCCACCAGCTGCATGCAGAGGGGGGATCTGCTGCATGGGCAATAGCTGATTCTCCATAGTACCCTGCCCAGGCTGGGTAATTTATATTTTTTTAATTTGTGACCAGAGGTTAATCAGAGGTTGAAAATAACCTCTATCAAAGAAAATGCTGGAGAGGACTCTCCAGCGATGTCATAGGGCGTCGGAACATCACGGGAAGTGGCAGTTACCGGTGATAAACTAATCCGATTGGCGTAGGAAACGAGTGCCAGTGGTCACTTCCGATGGTGGGGGAGGTCAACATATTTCATTGGACAGCTACCGCCAGCCCAAGCTTGGTAGCCCCCAGCCAGTAAGGTGCCATCCAGCTATGACCTGCCTGCTTCACTAGGTGCATGGAGCTTAGAGAACTAACTCGACAAGTAGGCCACAAACACCGCAACAGTCAAGACTCAAAAAAGAAAGAAGACTCCAGCTTTTTGATTCGCAAACTGGAACATCAAGACCATGCGTCCTGGACTCACTGCTGACCTGCAGCAGATCGACGATGCATGCAAGACTGCCGTCATCAACAGAGAACTCTCCAGACTGAAAGTCGACATTGCCTGCCTACAGTAGACCCAACTGGCTGACAGTGGCACCATCAGAGAAGCAAGCTACACCTTCTATTGGCAAGGGAAGTCCTCAGATGAACAAAAGCAGCAGGATGTCGACTTCGCTGTGAAGAACACGCTCTTCGCCTTCACTGAGCCTCCCTCATCAGGCACAAAGAGGATCCTTGCCCTCTGCCTGTCAACATCCTTTGGCCCAGCCAACATCATCAGTGTTTATGACCCACCCCTCTGCTCCACCCCAGAGGAGAAAGACCAATTCCAAAAGGCCCTGGATGAAGCGATATCCAAAATTCCCAGCACAGAAGGACTTTACCTTCTCGGAGACTTCAATGCTAGAGTGGGAGCTGACCGTGAGGCCTGGCCAACCTGCCTCAGCCCTCAAGATCAACGAAAATGGTAAGCATCTACTCGAGATGTGCTGCTTCCATGGTCTGTGTGTGTCAAACACCTTCTTCAAGTGCAAGGAGATCCACCAGGTGTCTTCAATATTGAACCTTTTCACAATATTCTAATTTTCTGAGATACTGAATTTCTGGTACTGATACTGGTGCCAGTGGTGTCCATGAAGACACCACTGGCACCAGCTAGACATCATCATCACCAGATGGGCGGAACTTCCCAGTGTCCTTCTCACCCACAGTTACCACAATGCCGACTGCGACACGGACCACTCCCTCGTGGCCAGCAAGGTGCGAGTAGCTGCACCACTCCAAAAAGAAGGGCTGCCCATGTATTAACATCTGCTGTGCAAACAATCCAGAGAAGACTCAGCAGTTCATAGCAACTTGCAGGAGGCTCTCACCGAGGAGAAACATAAAAATGCCGACTGGTATGAGGCCCACTGGGAGGAAAGGGGACCCATGACTGAAGTGAAGAGGAAAGCCCTCCTGGCTTACAAGGCATTACCTAGCCCGAGTGCACTTGAGGACCTCAGGACTGCTAGGAAAACACCCAGCAGACCACCCGCCACTGCGCCAACACCTATTGGCTAAACCTCTGCAGTACTATCCAGGCAGCTGCTGACACTGGAGATGTAAGAGGGATGTATGAGGGCATCAAGAAGGCGACAGGACCCTCAACCACCAAGACCGCCCCCCTCAAGTCCAAGTTGGGAAAAGTCATCACAGACCAGGGGAAACAGCTGAAGCGCTGGGTTGAGCACTACCTTGAGCTGTTCTCAACCCAAAACATCGTCACACACAACGCCCTGGACACCATCCCAGATCTGCCAATCATGGAGGAGCCAGATGCCCCACCTATTCTGGAAGAGCTTAGTAAAGCCATTGACTGCCTTGCTTGTGGAAAGGCTCCTGGGAGAGATGGCATCCTGCCAGAAGTCCTGAAGAGTGGGAAACCTGCATTACTTCAGCCACTGCACAAACCCCTGTGGGAAAAGGGCCACAGCCCCCAGGACATGCGAGACGCCAACATTGTCACTTTGTATAAGAACAAAGGAGACCGCAGTGACTGCAATAATTACCAGGGCATCTCCCTCCTCATCATCGTTGGGAAGGCGTTTGCCCATGTCACCCTTGCATGCCTGCAGACCCTAGCCTCCCAAGTACACCCAGAGTCCCAGTGTGGCTTCAGAGCCGGCCGGTCAACTGTATAAATAATCTTTTCGCTAAGCCAGCTGCAGGAAAAGTGTCAAGTGCAGCAGATGCCCCTCTACATCACCATCATTGATCTGACGAAGGCGTTTGACCTGGTCAACAGGAGAGGACTCATCAGGCTACTGAGAATATTGGCTGCCCTCCATGACTGCTAACCATCTCAACTAATTCCACGAAAATATGCACAGCATGGTCTGCTTTAATGGTGCAACATCTGAGGCCTTCCCGGTTGGCAGTGGAGTCAAACCTGGCTGTGTCCTTGCGGAGATGCTCTTCGGCATTTTATTCTCCATGCTCCTCCAATACACCTTCAGGGACTGCAGCGAGGGAGTCTACATTCACACCAAGGATGATGGCAAGCTTTTCAACATCTACCATCTCTGCACTAAGACCAAAGTGCAAGAGGTACTCATCTGTAAGATGCTCTTCGCCGACGAAGCTGCCTGCCTTGACGTCACATGCAGAAGCTTGTCAACCACCTCTCCCATGCCTGCAAGGAGTTTGAAATAACCATCTGTCTGAAGAAGACCAACGTCATGGCCCAGGATGCAGACTCCCCTCTACCATCGTCATTGACGGGTACACCCTGACAGTTGTTGAGAACTTTACCTACCTCGGGTCCACCATACCCGGTTCACTCTCCATTGATACAGAGGTGAACGGCAGATCCCCAAGGCAGCAGCAGCCATGGCCAGACTGAAACAGAGGGTCTGGAACAACCCAAATCTCAAGGAAAAGACCAAACTGCTTGTGTACCCAGCCTGTGTACTCAGTACGCTCCTCTACAGCAGCGAGACATGGACCACTTACGCCAAACATGAGAGGAAACTCAACAGCTTCCACCTGAGGTACCTGCAGCGCATTCTGTACATTCAGTGGCAGGACAAAGTACCCAACTCAGAGGTTCTGGAATGCACCGGCATAAACAGCTTGTTCACCACTCTCAGCGAAAGGCATCTTTGATGGCTTGGCCATGTCAGGAGAATGGAACAAGGCCGCATTCCAAAGGACCTACTATACGGCGAGTTAGTAGAGGGCTCAAGGCCGACTGGACTCCCAGTTCTGTGCTACAAAGACATCGGCAAGAAAGAATGAAACTGTCCAACATCAACATCAACAAGTGAGAAAGCAGCGCAGACGACCGCTCCGCTTGGCGCCTTGCTGTCTGACAGGGCATGCAGAAAGCCGTAGAGGCCAGAAGCAAAAACCTTGCTGCAAAGAGAGCAAGGAGGAAGGAAAAACAATAGCAGCCTCAGCAGGCATTGCCATCATTCATCTGCAGCAGATGCAGCAGAGACTGTCATTCTTGAGTCAGACTATTCAGCCACTCGCAAAGTTGCAGATAGAACATCACTAAACTGGAAGCTACATCATCATCTCCCGAAGATGGAAGGATGCCTAACAATAGCCTAAATATTATTTATACTCACCAATACAACAATAAAGTAATAAAAAGATGCTTACCTACAAATATTTTTAAAAATAATTGTTTTGTGAATTAACAGGGTGTGCATGAAAATACAACTTCACTCACTTTTATTTTGGAACCCAGTTATTATTTATTATTGTCCAGTCAAGTTTATTATAATATTATGCTTTTATTTTGGCGGAACACTGTAAGTGCACTGCAGCAGTGTATATTTGACAGTTTACCATGTTCTTCATAAAAAAAAACAAACCTGGTGAAACACTGTCACCTCCTCTATTTCTACACATGCAATGAATTTGTTTCGGTGACAGAAGCTTCCAGTGCACAAACAATACAACAACAAGACAGAGATAATAATAATAATAATAAAAAAATACAAATAGAATAAAAATTAAAAGGGAATAGAAAAAATATATATACAGAAATACACAGTAAGACAATATATATATATATATATATATATATATATATATATATATATATATATATATACTACCAGTCAAAAGTTTTGAAACACTTACTCATTCTTTATTATATTTTTTTTTCTTTCACATTTTAGAATAATAGTGAAGTCATCAAAACTATGGAATAACATAAATGGAACTATGGGAATTATGTTGTGACTAAACAAAATCCAAAATAAATCAAAACTGTGTTATATTTTAGCATCTTCAAAGTAGTCACCCTTTGCCTAGAATTTGCAGACATGTACTCGACATTTTCTCAACCAACTTCTTGATATATCACCCTGGGATGCTTTTTAAACAGTATTGAAGGAGTTCTCATCTATGTTGGGCACTTATTGGCTGCTTTTCTTTATTATTTGGTCCATGTCATCAATTTCAAAACCTTTTTTTTATTTTTTATTAAATTTTAGTTTTATAATGAAATTAATATGGTGGCACAATTATATTTTTGTCTACAAAATTAATTTCAAACATTTAAGCATACGCCTTCAGATCAAAAGATTTTTAAGATCATGAGAAACATTTCAGTCAAGTGTTTCAAAACTTTTGACCGGTAGTGTGTGTGTGTGTATATGTATATGTATGTATATATATATATATATATATATATATATATATATATATATATATATATATATATATATGTGTGTGTGTGCAAATACAAATGTGTTATATACAGATGTGAGGGAATGTATGGCAGAAGAGGTAGGTTATGTTGGATAAATATAAATAGATTGCTAAATAATTATTGCTCAATGGGGCAGTTTTAACTGTTAATGAGATGGATAGCCTGAGGGAAAAAACTGTTCCTGTGCCTGATGGTTCTGGTGCTCAGTGCTCTGTAGTGCCTGCTAGAAGGCAACAGTTCAGAAAGGTAGTGTGCTGGGTGAGGGGTCCAGAGTGATTTTTCCAGCCCTTTTCGTCACTCTGGAAGTGTACAGCTCTTGAAGGGAGGGCAGGGAGCAACCAATAATCCGCTCAGCAGTCCGAACTGTCCTTTGTAGTCTTCTGATGTCTGATTTCTTAGCTGAACCAGATGAGAAAGTTATAGAAGTGCAGAGGGCAGACTCAATGACTGCTGAGTAGAACTGTATCAGCAGCGCCTGTGGCAGGTTGAACTTCCTCAGCTGGCGAAGGAAGTACAACCTCTGCTTTGCCTTTTTCACAATGGAGTTAATGTGGGTCTCCCACTTCAGGTCCTTTGAGATGGTACTGCCCAGGAACCTGAATGGCTCCATTGCTGCCACAGTGCTGTTTAGAATGGTGAGTGGGGTCATTATTGGGGTGTTCTTCCTAAAGTCCACTATCATCTCCACTGTTTTGAGCATGTTCAGCTCCAGGTTGTTTGACTGTACAAGTGAGCCAGCCGTTCAACCTCCTTTCTGTATGCAGACTCATCATCATCTTGGATGAAGCCGATGACAGTAGTGTCATCTGCAAACTTCAGGATCTTGACAGAGGGGTCCTTGGCAGTGCAGTCATTGGTATACAGGGAGAAGAGTAGTGGGGACAGCACACATCCCTGGGAGGCACCAGTGCTGATCATACATGTGCTGGAAGTGAATTTCCCCTGTCTCACTAGCTGCTGCCTGTCCATCAGAAAGCTGGTGATCTACTGACAGATAGACGTGGGAACAGAGAGTTGGTGTAAATTAATCCAGAGAATAGCTGTGATGATGGTGTTGAAAGCCGAACTGAAGTCCACAAAAAGGATCCTTGCATATGTCCCTGGTCTGTCCAGATGTTACAGGATATGATGCAATCCCATGTTGACTGCATCATCCACAGACCTGTTTGCTCAATAAGCAAATTAAAGGGGATCTAGAAAGGGTCCAGTGATGTCCTTTAGGTGGGTCAACACCAGTCTCTTCATGACCACAGACGTCAGAGCGACGGGTCTGTAGTCATTAAGTCCTGTGATTTTGGGTTTCTTTGGGACAGCAATGATGGTGGAGCGTTTGAAGCAGCAGGAAACTTTTTATTTATTTTTTTTTAAATTTTTTTTTAATTGTAACATAACAAACTTCACACTGATCCAGTGATCTGTTGAAGATCTGTGTGATGATGGGGGCCAGCTGGTCAGCACATGATTTTAGACAAGTAGGTGAAACACTGTCTTGGCCCTGTGCTTTCCTTGTCATTTATTTCCGGAAGACACGGCACACCTCCACTTCACAGATCTTAAGTGCAGATTGAGCAACAGGAGGGGAGAGGAGGGGGGTTGCAGGAGGTGTTGATGTTTGTGTGAATTGAAGGTCAGAGTGGGTGTGGGGTGTGAGACTGGGCCTTTCAAATCTACAGTAAAACACATTCAAGCCGTCAGCCAGTTGTTGGTTCCCTATAGTGCTGGGGGATGGTGTCTTGAAGTTAGTAAAGTCTTTCAGGCCTCTCCACACTGATGCAGGGTCATTAGCTGAAAACTTGTTTTTCAGCTTATCAGAATAGCTTCTTTTAGCCACTCTGATTGTACAAGATTTTATCTCCACTTCTGTAAGCATCTTCTTTGGCCTGATGAAGCTGCTTGAGTTTTGCTGTAAACCATGGTTTATCATTGTTGTATGTTAAATAAGTCCTAGATTGAATGCACATATCCTCACAGAAACTGATATATGATGCCACAGTATCTGTGAGCTCGTCCAGATTGGTGTCTGCAGCCTCAAAAACACTCCAATCAGTGCAGTCAAAGCAGGCTTGTAGTTCCAGCTCTGCTTCACTGGTCCATCTCTTTACAGTCTTTACTACAGGTGTAGCTGATTTTAGGTCAGAAGAAGATGAACCAGACAGTGGTCAGAGAGTCCCAAAGCTGCTCTAGGGACAGAGTGATATGCATCCTTTATTGTTGTGTAGCAATGATCCAATGTATTTCTGTCTCTTGTGGAGCATGTAATGTGCTGTCTGTATTTTGGCAGTTCACAGGTGAGGTTGGCTCTGTTAAAATTGCCGAGAATAATAATAAATGAGTCCGGGTATTGTTGTTCTGTGTCTGTGATCTGATCAGTCAGCTTTTGCAGCACTACGTTCACGCACGTGTGTGAAGCAATATAAACACTCACCAGTATAAACTAGGAAAACTCCCGTGGTGAGTAGAAAGGCTAACAGTTGATAAAGAGTGCCTCCAAATTAGGACAGCACACCTTCTTTAACGTTGTTACATCTGTACACCAACATTCATTGATGTAAAAGTATGTTCCACCGCCTCTCGTTTTCCCCATTAACTCCTCAATGCGATCCGCTCTGAACAGCTGAAAGCTTGGCAGATGTAACGCACTGTCCGGAATGGCTTCACTCAGCCAGGTTTCTGTGAAGCACAAGGCAGCAGAGTTTGAAAAGTCCTTGTTTGTATGGGTGAGGAGATGTAGTTAGTCTGTTTTGTTAGGAAAAGAGTGGAGAATCACTAGATGAATACTTGACTGCGTCTCGTTGCGTGCTTAAACAACACAGCTGTGCCTCCAACTAAAATGTCCAGAAAATGCCAGAATAGTCCAAAACAGGGAAAAGATTGTCTGGTATGTGCTGCCGAATGTTCAGCAGTTAATCTCTGGTAAAACTGATTTGAAAAAAATTACTAAACACAGGAGAAACAAACAAAAACAACAAAAGAATTGGAGAGCTCCACATGAGGCTGCCATCTACGGCGCCATCTTATATTGTATTTCTGTGATACTGTGCGTTTTTAGATTCATATAACAACTTTAAGGGGCTTCAAATGTTTAGAACTGCGTGATTGTGGGTGAACCTGCAGCACTTTGTCTTCACAAAGCACCTGAACCGCTCCAAAACTGCGTGGACGCAGAACAATGTGTCCATCATCCCTTGAGCATTTTGCTGTCCATGAGGACAGGGCATGTGGGTATTTTCACCTGAAAGTTTAGTAAAGTATAGTAAGTACTGTAGGACTGTAAATGTAAATATAGTCCTGTTAATACAGAGAGCATTTATTTAAGCATGATATATTGCCAAGTATAAAACATTTAACATTGTCTTGTAGACAGACCATCATGATTTCAGGTATCCTCAAGAAATTTGACAAGAATGTCCTCCAATGAAAGTTGTGAAGCCCTATGTTCTGTGGAGAACGGGCAAACATGATATAATGATGTATTCAGTATGTTATTAAAAAGATATACACTCACTGAGAACTTTATTAGGAACTCTATGATACTAATAAAGTGCCCAACATGGTCTTCTGTTGTTGTAGCCCATCCGCTTCAGGAGATGAGCAGTTACAGAAATACTCGAACCAGTCCGTCTGGCACCGACAATCATGCCACAGTCTAAATCACTGAGATCAAATTTTTTCCCCATTCTGATGGTTGATGTGAACATTAACTGATGCCCCTGACCTGTATCTGCATGAATTTATGCATTGCACTGCTGCCACATGATTGGCCTATTAGATAATCGCATGAATAAGTAGGTGTAGAGGTGCTAATAAAGTGCTATGTGAGTGTGTATATACACTACCGGTCAAAAGTTTTGAAACACTTACTCATTCTTTATTATAATTTTTTTCACATTTTAGAATAATAGTAAAGTCATTAGAACTATGGAATAACATAAATGGAACTATGGGAATTATGTTGTGACTAAACAAAATCCAAAATAAATCAAAACTGTGTTATATTTTTGCATCTTTAAAGTAGTCACCCTTTGCCTAGAATTTGCAGACATGTACTCTTGACATTTTCTCAACCAACTTCTTGATATATCACCCTGGGATGCTTTTTAAACAGTATTGAAGGAGTTCTCATCTATGTTGGGCACTTATTGGCTGCTTTTCTTTATTATTTGGTCCAAGTCATCAATTTCAAAACCTTTTTTTTTTTTTTTTTTTTTTAAATTTTAGTTTTATAATTAAATAAATTAACATGGTGGCACAATTATATTTTTGTCTACAAAACTAATTTCAAACATTTAAGCATATGCCTCCAGATCAAAAGATTTTTAAGATCATGAGAAACATTTCGGTCAAGTGTTTCATAACTTTTGACCGGTAGTGTATATATGTATATATGTATTTGTATGTATATGTATGTATAAGAAACATTCTACTTAAACGACTACACACTACTAATAATAATTCTGCCCATCTGCTTACTCTAGATCATATCAATCTATGTCGAAACCTTAGTGCTATCTCATAAAACAGTGATGAATGAACCATACATTTTTTAACAGAAAATGCTTCAATGATTGTAAAATAAAGGGTCAGTGTTGTCATATGCAGTGGAGTGCTGAGGCATAGTCAGTTTACAAGAGCAGTTTAGATAAACTATGCTCTGACCTTGTGGACAAGGATTAATGTAAGAGGCCTTTTCTTACTTATTCAACCTGTCATTTGTTAACTTGGACAGAATGACTGACAACCAGCGCTACTCTGTTTATCAGTAACCATGTCTTGACACGGCATGAGGTTAAATGTCAATCTACGTTGCCTGGCAAGCGAGTCACAAAAATTCTGCTGTAATCTAAATCAACAAAGCCTTGCTTACTGTAACAATGCTGAGGTATGTTTGCAGTACCTGTACCAGTGCCAACAGGAAGTCATAACATGTTGTCATAGAAATCAGAGCCCTGACTTCCACAACAGTGTTACAGGAGAAGTACCTAGGTAGAGATTATCCTGATTATTATCCCCATAAACTTCTGAGGAGCAGATTATTTCCTGCTAATAATCAAATTTTTGGGGGGAGAGTATTGTTTGTATAGCTGTGTTTTTAGCATTGAAACTCTCTGGCGAAGTACACTAGGAATCTCTGGATTGTACTATGGGGTGCAACTCAAGTAAGAGTGTTCAGGTTGTGGACCCATCCAAACAGCCTGAAGATAGACCAGAATCAGCTAACTCAACGGACAAGGAAGAAGAGGACAACAACAAAGAAATCTCACAAATAGAGAGAGATGAAATCGAGACAGAAGACAGTTGACAATGTCTTTCACTTTGCAGATTTCCTTCCTCAAGCTTCTGTGGTAAGATTCAGATATGTATGTGTTGATTATGCTAAAATTCCATCAAAGCCTATTACCTATAGTAGCTCATACTGAATAATCATTTTTGGAGCAACTATATTTATAGCAGCTATAGTGTATGATATACTGTAGTCATAAAGAGCAGACATTTGAACTTATATGAATTGTATCTGTTAGTTTCAGTTTCTACCCAGTCCATTTGACAACTGCTGAAGTTCCCTGGAAAGTGTGAAGAGATCTGCACTGGCTTGTTGCATTTTAATGATGTCTCTGATCTCTACATACAGTATGTGCTGTCATCTCATCATGTAATCTCTATCTATCATAACAACTCATACCAATAACATCCTTCTGTATTTATAATGGGTGCCAGTTTATCTCACTGTAATGGTGATGATGCTACTACTATTCTTTCAAATGTAAATAAACATTCTTAAGAAATTAGAAATGCACTTTTGTTGTCTTTATCATACACACACACACACACACACGCTTAATTGAGCATGATGAGAAAGTCCAAAAGAGAAGAAAGTCCAAGATTAGAGAAAAAAATAAGGATATACAAATAATAACAAACATTGAACATTATAGCTTGATAAAATCCATAAAAATCATGATAATAAGAAAAAACAATTATAGTGCTAACATAAGTAAGAGCTTGAACAACACATGTTTGTTGTTTTATCAAGGTTTTTTTATTTTGTTTGTTTTTTATCTATTGTTTTGATTTAGACTTATCCCCCAACCTAATATAATCATAAGCACCACTAGGGGGCAAAAGTGTTCTATAATGATCTCTGCAGTTCCCTGCTGCTTGCACCCATGCTGAGAGCATTAAATTAAATGTGAAATGTTTGTTTTAGGATTATTAGCACAGAGTGAGTTGAACTCACAGAGAAAAGCTATTCTATAAAGCGCAGTTTCATGCACCCATCAGGAAGACAGCAGGAAATCACCGCAAAATATATTATTATACAAATGGAGACGAATGAATAGTGTTTGAGAAGATAAATGAACAGCATTTTAAAAGAAAATATAGCGCTTAATAGCTTTTTAATTTCAGATGATGCATGAAAAGAAAAACGTATTACTTCTGCAGTTTCCTCTCGCCATTGATTAGAGGAAACGCACCTGCAGTGAGAGCCATGCCATATCTTCTCATTATCAGTTAATTAATATGAATCCTTAAAATGCACATTATCTCTTTGGTTATCTTAAACCAAAATTATCTGTTGATGTTAAGCAATGTTATGTCAATACACTGTCTCCTCTGTGGGTCTGAAGTCTAGAACAGGCATTGATTGAAATCAGTTTAATTTTAATTGTTGTCAGAGACAATTGGCTGGAGAAATGTCACTTCACAAAGCAATCCTGTATTCAGTGTGACCCAGCATCTGGATCTGACATGATTCAATTTATGTCTGGAAAATGAAATCCATTTTATCATGTTTATCATACATCAGATACATTTATGGGAGGATCGTCTGCAAGCAGGATGTTGGGATATTTTGGGAGGTTAGAGACTAATACTAGCTATTAATTAAAGGTTGACCGAATATTTGCACTGAAAGTTGCTTTTTGGAAATCGGCCATAATTGATAGTTGATGATATTTTGTTTGTTTGTTTAATTATTCTTCAGTTTACAGAGCTGGAGGGTTCAACAGTTAGAACTCATTTGTTCTACAGAATTACATCGATCTCTAGAGGTAACATAAAAATAATCACTGACTCAGTGTAGTTTGTTGTACCACATGACTGCGCTTGCACAGAGCCAGACACTTAAGAAGCTGATTTGAAAACATAGCCAAGATGTGTATACGGTAACAGTTATTATTACATAAAGTCACAATACTATAAATCAATCATTCAAGACAACCAAAATAGAAGGTGGTTTGTGAATTAATTTGTTTATAACTAATTGCTGCATTGCATACTGTATATTTGCTGACAAGGTGGAGAGGATGCTAACATTAGCTGTTTGAATGGTTAGAACAATGTTACAAAGTGAAGGTTGGAAACTGCTGACCTTTAATCTTAAAGGAATAGTTCACCCAAAAATGAAAATTCTCTCATCATTTACTCACCCTCATGTCATCCCAGATGTGTATGACTTTCTTTCTTCTGCAGAACACAAACAAATATTTTAAGATGAATATGTCAGCTCTGTTGGTCCATACAATGCAAGTGAATGGGTACCAAAAATTTGAAGCTCCAAAAGCAGATAAAGGCAGCTAAAAAATAATCCATATGCCTCAAGTGGTTAAATCTACAGTATATCTTCTAAAGCGATATGATAGATGTGGGTGAGAAACAGATCAATATTTAAGTCCTTTTTTAGTATAAATCTTAACTTTCAAATTCTTTTTCTTTTGTTTTTGGCAATTCACATTCTTCCTGCATATCACCACTTACTGGGCAGGGAGGAGAATTTATTGTAAAAAATGACTTAAATATTAATCTGTTTCTCACTCACACCTATTATATCGCTTCTAAAAATGGGGATTGAACCACTGGAGTCTTATAGATTACTTTTATGCTGCCTTTACGTGCTTTATGAAGCTTCACATTTTTGGCACTCATTTTCTTGCATCGTGAGGACCTAAGTTCATGTATGCATGTTGATTTTTACTGACCCTAAAGAAAAGGAAACACATCTGGTTTTATATAATACCAGATTACGGAAATACTGGACAATTATGATAAGCGATCGCTGATGATCTATGTACAGTTGATGAATGATGATCTAATGTTGATGAATTAAGTATTTACTAGCCTATATGACAATGTTTACTTTATAGTGTATCTATTGTAATACATTGTAGATGATTGTAAGAGTGCATGTTTTGTTTCCTTTTTGTGTTTGTGTGAGCTGGGAGCACAGTGTAGTGAGAATCACCCTGGCACCAATTGAAATGAACTGGGCCTCACACAAGACACCAAAGCATGTGGTGATTTTTGATCACACTTCACTTAAGGTGTATGTGTGTGTGATTATTAATATCAGACGGCCCTTCCCTCCATCCTCAGGGCACCAGCTAAGGAGTTTCACCTTAACAGTAAAATAATTGTCCAAATGGACCATTCAGTAAATTAGAAATATGTAAACTGGAGGGAGCTGTTCATCTGATTAATCTAAACGATTCATGAATTTTAGTCTAACCCTTTAGAGCTCATCTGTATCGTCAACACAAGGAACACACAGTTGTAATACAATTAGTTTTATTTACAAAAAGAGAAACAAGAATAGCTAACAAAAACTACAAAATGGTGCTAATATGCTAAAAGATAAAATAAATCAATAGGTAAATAAAGTGCATAGGATGGAAAGATGTAAATGATTGAATTGGATGTAGCAATGGTAAAGTATGACTATTATCTTATGAAAGTTAAATAGCTGTTTCTCTGTAAATTAATAAGGTGAAAACCTTATTCCTAATTAAACAAATAATGCAAAGATTATTTGCAAAACATCTGAAACACAGGTTATGTAATCTAATGAACATTAGAAAATCATAAACTGATAGTATACACTATGCCAAGTTCTCTCGAAAGAGATTAAGTAGTGATATTTACCTTCTCATTGATCGATCGATGAGTTCGGTGATAGCGACGTATTCCATTGGGGCTCAGGGCCACATTACAGTGGGAAAGGAGCTGGATTCCATTTCAACAGCCTTGGACACGAAGGAGCTGAGAAATGCTGATCTCCTGGAGGCACCGAGATGGTTTTTGCAGTCTGGAACACACAGATATACAGCCCTTATGTCGGTGCAAGATTCATCATCTGGAACGCTATGGAGTGACAAAAGAATGAACGACTCCGACAAGAAGATTCCAGAGGTGAACTAATCATTTCTGTTTCTCATAATTTGTCCTTGGCTGCAATATCAGTTTTTCCATATTGGGACTATAATCAAAGTTTGCGTAAATAGACGTGTTGGGGGGGATTTGGCCATTGAAAATGTAACATTTTAATTTAATTCTGCTCAAATGAACTAAATTAACTAAAAGACTCAAAGATTCAAGTCAGTAAAATGATCTGATCTTCCCATCACTATAACGGTGTTTTCTTGGCACACATTAGAACCCTTAAAACCCTCTTTATTATTTTAAAATGCCTCAGTCCCTGAGTATTGTTGCTGACCTTTTGCATCCCTGTTTGGCCACAGTCTACCCATCTTCTAATGGCTACAAACATTAGGATAACGCACCATGTCTCAAAGCACATGTCATTTAATGCTGGTTCCATGAATGTGGCAGGGAGTTTAGTGTTTTCTTAAATGTCACTACGGTTACCAGATTTCAATCCAATAAAGCACCTTTGGGATTTGGTCAAACAACAGATCTGCAGCATGAATGTGCAGCTGACAAATCTGCTATCATGTCAACATGGACAGAAATGTCTAAGGAATGTTTCCTGCACCTTGTTGAATCCATTTTAAAAAGACCCAATAAAGTGAGTGTACATATACATATGTGTATTTCCCTAAAGTTGAGTAAGACTGAACAGACTGTTACACTTACCTGTATGTCCATCTATGTGTTGACTGTGCAGAGAGTGTGTTGTGTAATTTGCTCTGTCTCAAGGTGAATGAGAGAGAGAGAGAGAGAGAGAGAGAGAAAGCTCTCTGGCAGATGCAGTGTAATTATGTGAAAGCTGCTGGTGTGTATATATAAAATGCCTGCCTGGCAGGTGTAGCCATTCATCTCCCAGATTAGGTTTTTCTTCTTTTCTTCTTCTTTTTTTATTTAATTTTTTTTAGTTGAGGCAGGGGGAAGTCTTTTCACTGAAAATGGAGAAAAATGGGAAAACATATTCTAAATGTCATTCATTCAGCCACCATGTCACTCTGACCTTAAAATATAATCTATCCCTTGTTGTAAATGTGGACAAGAGAATCCTGTAAAATAACACATTTGGATAAGAGATGAAGCCCACATAAAGGGTGTGTGTGTGTGTGTGTGTGTGTGTGCATGTGTGCACGGCCATCACTGACGAGGTGAAAATGTGGTACACATTGTAAAGGACAATGGTTCCAGGTGGCCCACAACAATTCCAGAAATATTGATGTAGGGATCAGCATAATAAATTCAATGTATTAAAGGGGTGATCCTATAAACAACACAAAACAAAGTGCCTAACATTTCCTGAACCATGGTAAAATCACTGTAACATATGGCCACATGTAGCTTATTGCTTTTATAAAATGGTGGCAATAGCAATATAATAAAAAACACAAATGTTCCAGAAATATTGATTAATAATAGTAATTATAATAATTATTGTAGCACTTCCTTCACTCCTTTTAAATTAAGTGCTCTGGGTTTGTTAAAGTATTAAAGTTATTGTTTAATTCCAGAGAACATGACACAGAATACAAATTAAATATTTATTATTTAGATATAAAGTCAAATAACTCAATAGGGAATCAAATGGGGATTTGAATCGTTCAAATAGGGAGTCAAATAATTCAAAAGAATCAAGTATCCAATCGAATTCGAACAGCGAATCGACTACTAAAAAGAACATTTCGTTCAAAACTCACAGCTTTTCAAGGTCAAAACACTTATATAAACACATTTGTCAACCAAATTCAAAGGTATGCACTCTTAAATACTCTTTTCTTTGGTATACACATATATTCACTGGATCCAGACTCTTTTAAAGTGTATATAAGCCAGCAATTAACTTACCAAATATCCCATTGCAGGCCTGTGCGATGCTTGGGTACATTGAGCCATAAAACTATGTCGCCGCATCACTCTAACGGAGCAAGAAATAAAAGAACTTTACTCACGAAGTATAATGGTGTCCTAGAACCATTAGCAGTTCTTGTGATCGGCAGGGAACTGAGAAGCGCAGCAGGCAGCAGCGAGAGAGCAACAGGTGAGAGGGTTATTGCGATCCATATACGAGTCAGTGCCTCCCATGTCGCCCAAGGAACTCACAGGTTAATCCAAACCTTCGCGCTTAATGAGCGAGTAATCCACTATCTACACATGCGGTGCACTTTCAACACTTCAATTACACTCAGAAATGACACTATGTAACACAGTTTTTATTCCTGGGTAGTAAGTGTTATTTCCTAATTGCTTATGCCTCAAAAGTATAGAAAATGGCTATTATTCCCCACAAACTTTGCTTTTGTGACCAGGACAGTGATATTTTGCAATTTACCTATTTCCAATGAGAAAATGGGCGAATTTGTGTCTTTTCGTTCACATAAAGTCAGAAAAAACAACAACATATGAATCCAAATTAACATGTATTTATACTAAAGTAATACAAAAATGACTACAAAAGATTTAGAAGCGAGTAGTTTTTCGAGATTTACTATTATATTGTAAATCACTTTCAGGAATCAGCCCCCAAATATAGTCTCCCATCATGTTCTCGTTATACTGTCCTTGGTAGCGGCGTTCAAAGTCCAGTATATCCTGGTGGAAGCACTCACCTTGCTCCTTCGAGTACGCTCCCATGTTCTCCTTGAATTTATCAAGATGAGCATCAAGGATATGGACTCTGAGGGACATCCTACAGCCTATTGTGCCATAGTTTTTCACCAGAGTCTCAACCAGCTCCACATAGTTTTCAGCCTTGTGATTGCCCAGGAAGCCTCTAACCACTCCGACAAAGCTGTTCCAAGCCACTTTCTCCTTACTAGTGAGCTTCTTGGGGAATTCATTGCACTCAAGGATCTTCTTTATCTGTGGTCTGATGAAGACACAGATAAACATGCCTCAGATAGCTTAGGGAAGAAGTCTTGAAGGTCCCTGAAGGCTGCCGACTCCTTATCTAGAGCCCTGAAAATTTTTTCATAAGGCCCAATTTGATGTGCAGTGGTGGCATCAGCACCTTCCGGGGATCCAACAGTGGCTCCCACTTGACGTTGTTCCTCCCCACAGCGGTCTGTGGGGCCAGTCCTGCCTGTGGTAGTGCGCCTTGGTGTCCCTGCTGTCCCAAAGGCAAAGATAGCAGGAAAACTTGGTAAAACCGCCTTGGAGACCCATCAGGAATGCCACCATTTTGAAGTCTCCTATGACCTCCTAGCCGTACTCATCATACTTCAAGGTGTCCAGCAAGGTCTTGATATGTATCCACTTAGGCAGCTGGAACTAAACTGAACTGGTGGGCTTAAGGCCCCTGTATTTATACTACTATTTGTATTACTGGAAAGTTCTAGAAAGTTCAGAAGTTACTCCAAGTTTACTCAGCACTGAATCTATCTGGAATGTTCTGGAAAATAGGTAAATTTAAAAATATCACTGTCCTGGTCACAAAAGCATAGTTTGTAGGGAATAATAGCCATTTTCTATACTTTTGAGGCATAAGCAATTAGGAAATAACACTTACTACCCAGTAACCAAAATAAATAAAAATAATAATTGTTACACGGTGTTATTAAAGAAAAGAGAAATCACACTTAAAAGTATGAGAGAAATATTAATGAGCAACACTCTGCATGTCCAACTCTTAAGTTCTCATCTTCTTCTGCGTCACTCTGATCTCACACACTACCTGACCTAAGTCCCACCTCTCAACCAATCACAAGTTTTTCCAAAACAAAACTGACACTTAGGAAACCAATAAGGCTTTAAATAAAATACACTGCAGACATAAAGTTAGTACGAGACTCAGAAAAGTCACATTTTCTGCACACATGAATGCTACACGTGCATGCCATGAAGTGTTATAAAGCAAAAATATGTATTAATGAAAATAAAAATGTGAACATTCAAATGAATGTTTTGCTACAGCTTTTTTTTTTTGTTTTTTTTTTTTTTTTTTTTAAGCAAGAGCTACATCCTCCCCCTTCTAGAGGGTCTGCATGTCCCCATGACACTTAAAACTGGGCATAAGTATCTTTTGTAAGGCAAGTAAGTAAAGTGTTGTGTCAAGATATATGGTAAGTGCTTGTTTTCTTTGATTTCTTACTGATAAGAAATTTGAATCATCATGCCTCTGTGTACTATTTAAGTGGTCTGTCTGTTGGCTTCCCAGGCTCATCATAACTAAGGCGGATAACAGGCTTTACTTCTCTTCTTGCTCTGTGCTCACAGATAGGCTCCACTTCCTCATCCAAGGTACTAGAAGCAAGGACATCTCCCCCTCCTAGTTATGTCTCCACCACAAGGTCCTGGACAGATGGTAGAGAATTCTCTGTCTCTTCCTCTTCCTAAACTAACTCTTCTCTGTTTTCCTCCTCAGCTACTTCTAGGACCTGGAATTCCTCAACAGGATCAGTATCACTCTGGACAGGTGAGGTGTCATTGGACTCAGATGATGTCTCCAATGGTTTTGTGCAGTAAAAGTTAAGTTACGGTAGAGGATACAAATCCTCGTCTTCAGATTAAGAACACCACTCTTTGTGATCTTCTCTTTGATCACTCCTTGATTTATTCTGTTCTTGTGACTTCCAACCATTTAGTTCTTTGTGCTTGGGTCACTGGTCTCTGGTTCTTTGGAACTTCCTGAGAGTTCACTGGCATCCTCACTAGGTAACCAATGGGCAGAAGGTGGTCACGATGCATTGTTTTTACAACACCTAGTCACCGTTCTGGCTTTACTCAGTAAACAGGTAATTTAGGAAGCTTTCCAATCACCAGGTAAGGTAAGGGGCTCCACCTATCTTGCAATTTGTGTTTACTGGTGAGTCCTTGGAAATTAAGTTGTTCTGACTCTAGAGTCATAGAGTCTCTTGTTTCTCTCATGATTCTTGGAAGCAGCATTAGTAGCTAGTTATTAGGCACACTTCAACTCACATCTCATCCTGTCCACGTATTGGTGGCACTTTATTTCATCTTCACCATCAGGAGATTTCCCAAAGCACAGATCAATAAGCAGTCTTGCCTCTCTACCAAACATTAGGAAATATGGAGAAAAAAGCAGTGGCATACATTTTAGTGCAGTTATATACATGCATAAGCTGGCTTATGTGCTGGCTCCATCTTGACTTCTTATCTGGATCAAGAGTTCCAAGCATTGACAACAATGTGCAATTAAATCTTTTGAGTTGTGCATCTCCTTGAGGGTGGTACGGGGATGTTCTTGACTTTCGGACACCAAGCATTCCGAACAACTCTTCAATGACTTTTGAAGTCGTGCCCTTGGTTGAAAATGGATTTGAGTTGGCAATCCATAATGCACAAAGAACTTTTCAAACAGGACTTTTGCAACTGTCAAGGCTTTTTGATCTTTGGTTGTAAAGGCCTGTGCATATCGGGTAAAGTAATCTGTCATAATCAACACATTGGCGATTCCTTTTGAATCAGGCTCAATGGACAAACAGTCTATGCACACCAAGTCTAAAGGACAGGTGCTTGTGATTTGTTGCAGTGGTGCAGCACTCTAGGGCACTGTCTTACGAGCAACACATCTACCACAGTTCTTGTTGTACTGAGTGATCTCAAAGGCCATTCGGGGACAAAAAAAAAATAAAATAAAATCGGTCCTTAATGAGCCCTATTGTGCGTTCAGTTCCAAAATGACCTTTGTCATCGTGCATGGCTTTTAAGACCATAGGCCTGTACTGAGTGGCCAGTATTAACTGATACACCCCATTCTTTGAACGAGTCGGTTTAGAAGTCCTTTCTTCATCTGAATCTTAGAACTCTCCCTTTGAAGTATTGACATTTTTTGGTCTTGTGTTTTAAGATCTGAAATTGGTTTTCCAGCTTTTACTTGATTTAATACAACACCAACTGTTGGATCTAATCTCTGGGCTTTGATTAAATCAGTTTGACTCAACTGTTGGAGAGAGCTTACTTCAAGTTGTATGGGGAATGCGAAAACATCAGAAATGGCATCTGGAGTAACTCCAAGCTTGTCCACAAATCTGGGTGTGGCGTCAGTCTTATTAGAATAAACTCTGCGAAAAAGGGCTTTCACTCCAGAAGGTAGAATGTTCTCAAATTCTTCCTTGTCATCCTGTGCATTCCTGGACAACAGATCAGCGTAAATATTGCTCTTCCCGGGTTTATATTGTATGTTGAAATCATAAGTGGTCAAAGCAGCTAACCACCTATGGCCAGTAGCATTAAGTTTTGCGGTTGTCACACATACTTCAGAGGATTGTTGTCCATCTTTACGGTAAATTTGGCACCATAGAGATAATCGTGAAATTTATCCATGATGGACCACTTCAGGGCAAGAAATTAAGTTGTTCTAGCCTAGCTTGGTCTGTGCGTTGAGGAGAAATGCCACCTCTTTGCATGACTTTTCTGAGAGATCTCTCCAATCTCTGCAAGAAACCAGAAAGCTTTTCACCAGACTGTTGGTGCATTGGTCTGAGAGCAAAATACAGGTCCTCCCCAGACTCAGGAGTTCCAAAGGCATTTTCCAATGCCTGCAAGTATTCGGAAGGACTGGAATCAGGGTAATCTAACCTCACTGCTTGAACAATTTCTAAGGCAGGGCCTTTAAAACTTACAACAATTCTGGTACATTTCTCTCTGTTGGAACAAATACTCTCCTCAACCATTAAATGGTCTTGAGCGAGCCAATGTGCAAGCCAATGTTCTAAGCTCTCTTCACCAGGAGTAGGAACTTTCCCTGAGAATGTTTTCAAGCATCTGAATGCATTACTGTCATTGGTAGGTCTCATAGTTTTCTCAAGCAAATCTCCAACTGCTCTGATAATACTATCAGGTGAACTCACTTGGGCAGATTTTGGGAGAAAAGAGCTTTGACATCTTCCATAGTCTTTCCTTCCTCTCTCAATTATCTACTGATTTTCTCAGAAAACTGATCAGGATGACTCACAGGCTGGGTAAGCAGTATAGTTTTCCAGGGCTCTCCACTGGAAGATATGATCTCAGGAGGAGTGTGATACAGGTTTAAAGGCTCTCGGCACTCACATAGCACCAAGTTACATCTCATCTGTGAGTTGTAATTTTTGCCCCTGACACAAACTCTTCCAAAAGCCTTTACTGTCTGGACAGTATCTTCAATAGCCATGACATCTGCATCAGCAGGCACACCACTGAGAACAAGGGCATAAGATGGGTTAACTCCAAATCCCTCACACCATTTAATTAACTCAATCTTCAGAATGTCTGGGGAAGTTTCCATTTTGACTGGGCAGATTGATTTTTTTCTTTCTTTTATTTATGCTGGATATGGTCTAGAAAAATGTAAAAATAATATCCCAGCGGCACCTCCTATTTATTTGTAGCACTCCCTTCACTCTTTTTAATGAAGTGCTCTGGGTTCATTAAAGTATTAATGTTATTATTTAATTCCAGAGAACATGACACAGAATACAAATTAAATATTTATTATTTAGATATAAAGTCAAATAACTCAATAGGGAATCAAACGGGGAAATTAATCATTTAAATAGGGAGTCAAATAATTCAAAACAAAAGATTCTAACAGCAAATTGACTACTAAAAAGAACCTTTCACAAAACTCACAGCTTTTCAATATCAAAACACTTATATAAACACATTTGTCAACCAAATTCAAAGATATACACTCTTAAATACTCTTTTCTTTGGTATACACATACAGGTGCATCTCAATAAATTAGAATGTCATGGAAAAGTTCATTTATTTCAGTAATTCAACTCAAATTGTGAAACTCGTGTATTAAATAAATTCAATGCACAGAGACTGAAGTAGTTTAAGTCTTTGGTTCTTTTAATTGTGATGATTTTGGCTCACATTTAACAAAAACCCACCAATTCACTATCTCAAAAAATTAGAATACATCATAAGACCAATAAAAAAAAAAACATTTTTAGTGAATTGTTGGCCTTCTGGAAAGTATGTTCATTTACTGTATATGTACTCAATATTTGGTAGGGGCTCCTTTTGCTTTAATTACTGCCTCAATTCGGCGTGGCATGGAGGTGATCAGTTTGTGGCACTGCTGAGGTGGTATGGAAGCCCAGGTTTCTTTGACAGTGGCCTTCAGCTCATCTGCATTTTTTGGTCTCTTGTTTCTCATTTTCCTCTTGACAATACCCCATAGATTCTGTATGGGATTCAGGTCTGGTGAGTTTGCTGGCCTGTCAAGCACACCAACACCATGGTCATTTAACCAACTTTTGGTGCTTTTAGCAGTGTGGGCAGGTGCCAAATCCTGCTGGAAAATGAAATCAGCATCTTTAAAAAGCTGGTCAGCAGAAGGAAGCATGAAGTGCTCCAAAATGTCTTGGTAAATGGGTGCAGTGACTTTGGTTTTCAAAAAACACAATGGACCAACACCAGCAGATGACATTGCACCCCAAATCATCACAGACTGTGGAAACTTAACACTGGACTTCAAGCAACTTGGGCTATGAGCTTCTCCACCCTTCCTCCAGACTCTAGGACCTTGGTTTCCAAATGAAATACAAAACTTGCTCTCATCTGAAAAGAGGACTTTGGACCACTGGGCAACAGTCCAGTTGTTCTTCTCCTTAGCCCAGGTAAGATGCCTCTGACATTGTCTGTGGTTCAGGAGTGGCTTAACAAGAGGAATACGACAACTGTAGCCAAATTCCTTGACACGTCTGTGTGTGGTGGCTCTTGATGCCTTGACCCCAGCCTCAGTCCATTCCTTGTGAAGTTCACCCAAATTCTTGAATCGATTTTGCTTGACAATCATAAGGCTGCGGTTCTCTCGGTTGGTTGTGCATCTTTTTCTTCCACACTTTTTCCTTCCACTCAACTTTCTGTTAACATGCTTGGATACAGCACTCTGTGAACAGCCAGCTTCTTTGGCAATGAATGTTTGTGGCTTACCCTCCTTGTGAAGGGTGTCAATGATTGTCTTCTGGACAACTGTCAGATCAGCAGTCTTCCCCATGATTGTGTAGCCTAGTGAACCAAACTGAGAGACCATTTTGAAGGCTCAGGAAACCTTTGCAGGTGTTTTGAGTTGATTAGCTGATCGGCATGTCACCATATTCTAATTTGTTGAGATAGTGAATTGGTGTTTTTTTGTTAAATGTGAGCCAAAATCATCACAATTAAAAGAACCAAAGACTTAAACTACTTCAGTCTGTGTGCACTGAATTTATTTAATACACGAGTTTCACAATTTGAGTTGAATTACTGAAATAAATGAACTTTTCCATGACATTCTAATTTATTGAGATGCACCTGTATATTCACTGGATCCAGACTCTTTTAAAGTGTATATAAGCCAGCAATTAACTTAGATATGAAAATAACAAACCAAATATCCCGTTGCAGGCCTGTGCTATGCTTGGGTACGTTGAGGCGTAAAACTATGTCGCCGCTTCACTCTAACAGAGCAAGAAATAAAAGAACTTTACTCACGAATTATAATGGTGTCTTGGAACCATTATCAGTTTTTGTGATCAGCAGGGAACTGAGAAGCACAGCGGGCAGCAGCGAGAGAGCAGCAGTGGGAGTCAGTGCCTCCTGCATCACCAGAGGAACTCACAGACATACCCGGTAGCCCGGAGCTCTTTCTGGAGAAGAAAATCCAGCGGCGCCAGGGGAAACTCGCGGGTATTCCCATTTACCTGGAGCGCTACCTGGTTAACGATCTCCAATAAAGCCAGAGGAGCTCTGTCTCCGGTTAATCCAAGCCACCCTCGTGCTTAATGAGCAAGTAATACACTGTCTACACATGCAGTGCACTTTCAACACTTCTATTAATCTCAGAAATTATGAAAGAAAAGAGTAATCACACTTTACTCAAAAGTATGAAAGAAATATTAACGAGCAACTCTCTGCGTGTCTAACTCTGAAGTTCTTATCTTCTTTCTGCGTCACGCTGATCTCACACACACATTACCTGACCAAAGTCCCACCTCCTAACCAATCACAAGTTTTCCAAAACAAAATTGACACTTAGGAAACCAATAAGACTTTCAATAAAATACATTGCAGTCATAAAGTTAGTATGAGACTCGTGAATGCCACACGTGCATGCCATCAATTATTTTAAAGCAAAAATATGTATTAATACAAATAAAATGTGAACATTCAAATGAATGTTTTGCTACAGCTTTTTTTTTTTTTTAAAGCAAGGGCTACATTATTATTTAAAAAATCAGAATAAACAATTGTTCCACCAAGTAACATCATTTATGGGTCAATGATGTGAAGCTCGGATTTAATAAGTTATTAAAAAATGCAAAAAAATATACAATTCACTCAAAAATAATTACTTGAATACATCTCTATTATGATGAACATGTTTTCAGTTTCAAATCTCAAAGTCATTTCTATATTTTTTGTGGGGGTTACAGTGAAAAAGTGTTAACCATCTAGTGACAGTAAATTTAACAAACATTTAAATAAATAAAAAAATCTCATTAAATGCTGAACTTCTTTAAAATAGAAATGATCTTTTATTATTAAAAAATTAAGCAGTGAAACAATATTGTTTAAAAATATTTTTTATATTTAAAATAAATGTTATATTAATATTTAAAATGATTTTGTCCAACAAATCAAAGTCATGTGATGTAACCAACATACTGGTATCCATTTTGTTGTCATGTGACAAAAAAAAAAAAAAAACAACAAAAAGAAAACCCCATAAAACAGAGAGGACCCCTTTAGACCCTCAGGACTGTGTGTGAAGATCAACATTTTACAATGGCTATGATTGCGGCTCATCCATTCAGAATTAAATATATTTAGAGTTGGAACTACTCATTTTGTAATATGAAATAATTGCTGCACAAATCATGCACTGTGTGACACAAGTTCTTTTCATTTTTCAAATTAAGTACAATTCCTTTCCTCCACCCTTATGTTACTGCTAAAGTCAGGAAAAACATTACTATTATGTGATAGACCAAGCTGTCTTCTACATAATAGGTCCAGAGCATATGCCAACAAAGTTACAAACGATGTATCTGCATCCAGGTTATTTTGATTTCTTGTCCACTGTATATAGGTCAGACAGTCATTATACGCATCGTATTTCATTGCATCGTCAAGTGCCAAGGAGCAGTGAAGACTTGTCCTCCCAAGCTGTGACAATATGTTTCTCATTCAGGTTTGGATTGTTTTTCTCCAGAACTTGGCTTTGGTACAGTTTTTTTTTTTTTTCTCTTACTGAGATCGTATCGCTGAAAATGTCAGTGACACTATATTCCTCACAGTTCTATTCAGAGTTGTGTTATCCATGTTGATATTGGGAATATCTACCCATTAGCCCATATTCTTGTTTTACTTTTTGGTTGTTCATGCAATTTTATGAATAATTTATTTGCATAATTCATTAAATGTTTCCACTCTGTACGTGGTGACTCCTTCTCATCCCTTTTCTCATATATGGTATTACATTCAAATACCATGTGTGCCTCCCTGTCTCAGTCCTGGACAGCAAACATTCTGAAGATTTTATGTGACTTGAAGGTCTCTGTGGTAGTCATTTCTGTACACCAGTCCCCCATTAATGTTGGGCTCCTACAGCCTAATCTCAAGTTTCCTGAAGGGTGCAGGAGTTCTTCTCGAATTCCAATGTGGGACTTACCCTTTCGTCTACCTCCATTTGAGGTGTTACAGGATGTAGACCACCATGGATTGCTTCCACCAGGAGAGTAAGTGAGCTTTATGCCTTGTTATTTAGTCGTGAATAAGATGGATGCTCTCACCCTCTGAACCAACCCAGTCTTCATTCCAATGGTGCACATGCAGCAATTTGTTAAGGGAACACTGAAAAAATGGGAGAACGCAGGTTGTCCGATTGACTAAATCATGTTATTTGTGATCTACACAACAAAATTGTGTTTCTAAACTTGCTTTATTTGCTTTCTATTAATATTATTTTCTAAAATGTGCACTCTGCTAGATTATGTAGGGTGGATGTGAATCAAGTATGTTCAACAACAGTGCAAAAAATATTTTTTAAGATTGTTAAACTTAATTAAAATTAGCTAATGAAACACAATCCTTGAACATTTTGTCACAGCTTAATTTCATTCCATTCAATCTACTTACATTTTTAAATGGAAGTTTATTTAATCCATTTGTGTTGGGACTACATTAATACTTCTTGTTGACAACTTAAACTGGGCAGGGGATTTGTAGTTCCCAGCATGCTTTGCATGGAAATTGATGCAAGATGAGAAAAGGAGACTTAATAGTGTTTAATTGACTTAAACACTATTAAGTATGCTATTGTTAGCTAAAAGGTAGCCAACTAACATAATTTTACAACATAAATTAGTTATATGACAAAAATGTGATTGAAATTATGTGAAACAATTATGTTTTCTGACAAAGAGTTAATGAACTAAACCAGAAGTTAATTGAGAGTAAATTAATTCACGTGGAACTGATGTACATGATTAAATCATGTAAATTCAATGTATAAGCATTTTTTTGCATTTAAGTCAATGGGACTTGGTTGCTAGGGTGCTCTAAATGTTTGCTAGGGCATGGATAAGTAGTTTCCAAGTGAATATTTGAAGACTGACTGCTCACCCAAATAAAAAACCAACTCTCATGTCTCTAAGACATTCTGATCCGAAGATATTCCTCTTAGCCATTTTTAATGGAAGTCAATAGGGCTGGTTGCTAGTGTGCTCTAAATGGTTGCTAGGGCATGGCTACGCCATTTCCAATATGATACTTAAAGACTGATTGGTAGCCCGAGTGAAATGAGACCACCCCCATGTCTCTACAACATTCTGATTTGGAGAAATGATCTGACAAATTTCTTGCATTGACTTGTCATAGTAGGGAAAAAATACCTCACCATAGTACCCTATTGGACTTTTTGAGATGGTTTTTTGCCCCCCAGGGGTGCACCATACCCCCATCCCTTAGAAAAGTCATAAGAATAATAATAAGTATGTGAGATTATAATAGCGATGCTTTGCTTCACAAGCACCATTAATAATAATGATAATAATAAGTTTAAATAGTAGATCAGTAGGTTGGCTTTCCCAAGCCAACCTAATTACATTATATTTAAGCAATACTGTATATCACAAGCAAGAGTGCTGTTGTATTGAATAAAGTTTTCAGTTCTTAAAGAACAAAAAAAAAAAAAACAAACAAACAAAAAAAAAAAAACTTTGAAACGCGGAATTTGGGAAAAAAATAAAGCAGATTTCATAGGGCCCTATGTATCTTAACCAGCTTCATCAGAAAGACCGTAATGATAGACAGGGTTAGGAGGTTTACTTTTGAAATGTATTCCACTACAGATTACAGAATACAAGCTGTAAAATTTAATTTGTAACGTTTTTCGTTGGATTACTCAAGGTCAGTAACGTATTCTAAATACTTTGGATTACTTCTTCAGCACTGGTAGATTTTTTCACTTGTTTTGACTATAAAAACTCTGCCAGTACAGTAAGACAAAATACACATGTTAAAAATACATTCTCTGAAAAATCTAAATATCTTATGCATTGTTGCTTCTAAAAAAATATAAATCAAATTGATCTTGTCTTCAGAACTTTTAGATATTTTTACAGGAAAACAATAAAAAAAAAAAAAAAAAAATGTTGCCCTAATATCAAAGGTCTTACTAGAAAAAAAGAAATTGTGATCCAACGTGAATTTTCTTGATAAAAAAATATGGTCGTGCATGTAAAACGGCTAGAAATAGCATTTTAGATTAGCGTAAAGCTGACAATTTATACAAGGTTTATTTCTATTCTGTTCCAAACTTACTTCAAACTTACTTCTCTATCTGCTCCTATGAATGTAACACATCATAAGAAAGTGTTTCACTGCTGTTCAAATGCACTTTGGATTGCATCATTTATATGTATAAATGTTTTCCATCTGAAAGGACTAAATATTAAATGAAACAAATGACAATAAAATGCAAAGTAATCTCTTCAGTAATCAAAATACTTTTTGAATGTAACTGTATTCTAATTACCAATGATTTAAATTGTAACTGTAGTGGAATACAGTTACTTATTATTTTGTATTTTAAATACATAATCCCGTTACATGTACTCCGTTACTCCCCAACCCTGATGATAGACCAGTATTTTTTGCAGGTGAACAATAACATGGACATGCTGGATCGCCAGCCAGACCAGCAGCAAACCAGCACAAGCCAGCCTGGACCAGCATGGAAATTCATGCAAGTCTAATCTGGTCTTTTCAGCAGGGGTGTTATGTTGATTGCTACTGCACAGCTCAGACAATCTGATCATCTGTTTGCTTGTTATGATGGTGTCCATTTTCTGTCATGCTGGTTTGTGGAGGTCATCACTTTGGCAGAAGAAGGCTCAATGACCTTTACAAAGAGCAATCATATGCCGTTCCGCCAGAACAGTTTTCTTTTCATGTGTGAGAAAGATGTTCTTAGGTTGCGGTTTCAGAGCTAGATGACTTCATTGTCCTTGACTCAACCTGGCTGACGTTGTGATTATCCATAGTGAAACAGCCATAGTGTATCCATAGTGTAACTATTTCTGCCAGTCAGGAGGAATTCATAGAACCATGATTACATATATGTAAACAGCATTTCTTTTCATGTCAAAGTTAAATTCAAGTGAAGAGACTTGTTTATTACAGTTACAATTCCTTAAAAACTACCTTTCCACTTTTTTTTTGATGGATGTTATAAACTGAACTTACTACACTGCATCAGCTTGTCTACAGATTTGTCAATTACAATGTAATGTGAAACACTTTCAAATTGTTTGTATTGTCCTGGCATTATACTGTTATTGTGTAGAGCCTGAGGAGTGGAATATTTAATAAATGAGAAGACAAAGTGAGTCATATGGATTTGACATACATATTTTTCCAGGGTATTAGAGCAGAAGTGTGTAACGTTGTTGGTGTTAAAATACTTGCTCCTATCCCAGCTGAACATGCAGATACAACTATAAGTAAGCTATTTATACTTACCTATCTGTCACTCACTCGACGTTGTGTCGATGTAGTGACACTAGGGGTCACTCTTGGGAGCGCGAGTCACCTCTGGTCTTTGATAAAAGGCCAATAAAAATTGGCGAGTGGTATTTGCATGCCACTCCCCTGGACATACGGGTATAAAAGGAGCTAGTATGCAACCACTCATTCAGATTTTCTCTTCGGAGCCGAATGGTCATGCTCACTGAGCTGAATTCTACTGTTCATTCACCTCTGCTGGATCTGACAGCGCATTTCAGCGGCTTCTCCCTCCTCTGCACGGGTGCACTGCAGAGAACGCCCCTCGGCGCTTCGGCAGAAAACAAAGAGAGTATACTTTCTGAGAACATGACCATGGTAACGTTGCGGTCGCGGCTTGCTTTCGTAAGAAAGCAAGCCACCCCAGCGGTTCCCCGCCTCGGTCCTTCTACCTACGGGTATGAGGCCAGCGCGGCTAGCACTGGGGGCAATTTGGGGACCCCAATGGGATCGCCTCCGCTCAAAGCAGCCACGCCCCGCTCCAGTGCCTTTCTACCCGGAAGTGCACGAGGAGCTGATGAAATCGTGGGAGGCACCTTTTACTGCCCGGCCCCGATTCCGCAGTTCCCCCGCTCTCACTACCCTCGATGGCGGGGCAGCAAGGGGCTATACGGCGATTCCCCCAGTGGATATGGCATTCTGGCGAGCGTCCGGCACCAAGACTGGCTAATCCTAGCTCACTCTCGAGACATGTTGTGCGCACACAGGGACTTGGTGCTCTCACACCTCAGCCGACTAGGGCTTCGGGTCAACTGGGAAAAGAGCAAGCTCCTTCTACAGAGAGCCCCTTTTTAGCCTTTGCTGTCAGCGGAGCTTAAGGCACTCTCCTTGAAGACTGCCCTCCTGACTGCGCTCACTTCCATCAAGAGGGTAGGAGAACTGCAAGCGTTCTCTGTCAGCGAAACGTGCCTGGAGTTCGGTCCGGGTTACTCTCACGTGATCCTGAGACCCCGACCGGGCTATGTGCCCAAGGTTCCCACCACCCCTTTTAGGGACCAGGTGGTGAACCTGCAAGTGCTGCCTCAGGAGGAGGCAGACCCAGCCCTGTCGATGCTGTGTCCGGTGCACACTTTACGCATCTATTTGGATCGCACGCAGAGCTTTAGGATCTCTGAGCAGCTCTTTGTCTGCTTTGGTGCACAGCAGAAAGGAAGAGCTGTCTCCAAGCAGAGGGTCACCCACTGGCTCACTGACGCCATAACTATGGCATATCACGCCCAGGACATGCCACCCCCAGTAGGGCTACGAGTCCATTCTACCAGGGGTGTAGCGGCTTCCTGGGCCCTGGCCAGGGGTGCCTCTCTAACAGACATTTGCAGAGCAGCAGGCTGGGCAACACCCAACACCTTTGCAAGGTTCAACAACCTCTGGGTGGAACCGGTTTCGTCCCAGGTAGTGGCACGCAATACAAGCGGATAAGCCCGGGATAGCCGGCCGGGTATATCGCTTGCACATAGCGCCTACCACCTCCCTTTGAGCTGAAGACATGCGCCATTAATTCCCAGTAGTGTTCACAAACTTTTTTCCCTGGTTGACTTCCTCCGAGCCCTGTGGCAGTCGAGTGTTCGGAGAGACTCGCTGCCGGCCCAGTACATGTGCTAACTAAGAGCCCTGTTATGGGCCTGGTTGGAAAGACCATGTGACGTATTCTTCCACTTAAATATCTTCCCCTTGGGAGGGACACCCCCCGACTAGACCTGGTGGCCCAGTCGGATAATCCCCCTTCTTTTTTAGGGAGTGGAAAAAGAGAAGGGGAAAAGAGGCCACGACTGGGTTAAGCCTGTCTCTATCTCTTGAGTAGTCGACTTGTCCCCAAAGGACCGTTCGACACTCATAACTTTGTTGGGGGAGGTTACGTGTCGACCTGGTGTGCTGGCTATGAGGCACACAGTAGTCTGCCCACCACACACCGCCAGTTCACGTAACACAGTACAGCCAATTGTGGCATTTCGTATAGGGACCCCTTGTGTCACTACATCGACACAACGTTGAGTGAGTGACAGATAGGGAACGACATGGTTACTTGTGTAACCTCTGTTCCCTGATGGAGGGAACGAGACGTTGTGTCCCTCCTGCCACAACGCTGAACTACCCGCTGAAATGGCTGGACCTTATATCGGCTCCTCAGCATAAAACCTGAATGAGTGGTTGCATACCAGCTCCTTTTATACCCGTATGTCCGAGGGAGTGGCATGCAGTTACCACTCGCCAATTTTCATTGGCCTTTTATCAAAGACCAGGGGTGTCTCGGGCTCCCAAGAGTGACCCCTAGTGTCACTACATTGACACAACGTCTTGTTCCCTCCATCAGGGAACGGAGGTTACACAAGTAACCATGACGGTTTATTTTCTTGAAAACTGTACACACCGTATCACTGTGGCGCTATAAAAAATCCCTGTTTGTTTTAAGTGACCCGTCCAGCCCAGCACAACAACATTGACTCAACCAAAAGTGTGATTTGGGGGAAAGACTCTGTTTGTTCAATCAACAGAAGAGGAGGGGCATATTCGGAAGGCTGTTTGATTTTTATTTTATTTTTGCAATTCCGTTTGGTGGAGCTTGTGCTGCCAAATTTACACACTTCAGCTTTAAACAACAAAATCACCAGTTTTTGGAAATGGAAGACCACAGTGTGTCTGTGTTGCATAAGCCTTGAGCTCATTTAAGAGTATCACATCACTCTCTCTCACCCCCTCCAACTCTCTCTCTCTCTCTCTCTCTCAGTTGTAATTTCAGTACAGTAGTTACATGAGTCATGCATGAAAACAGCATGCATTTCCATAGAACATGTCATTTTGTAATTACAGGGTGAGTATGCAGTTGTCAGGGGAGACATTGTTCCATCTCATCAACACAAAAACAGATGGATCTCTGTTTGGTTGTTAGAGATATAAACCCTGTTGTGGTGCTGTGTCCATTTGCATGACATTTGTGTTCATTATTATGGAATCAGAGCTAATGCTTTAAAAAAAAAAAAAAAAAAACTACTAATCCATGCTGGTTCTACTCTCCTCATGTTTAGATAATGTCCATACTGCGCTCTTATGTGTAAACGTCAAAATACATAGATGTGTAATTCTGTGAATTTCTGTGAAGGGGGTGAAATGCAACTTAGATAATGGAAAATAAGTCAGATTACTAAAATACTATAGATACCTTAGAGTATCATTTAAATATATTTTAAATCAAAATACCATGGCACTGTCACATCAAGCTACTTTTTTAACCCTCTGGGGTCTGAGGGTGTTTTGGCCCTGGAAAAGTTTTGACATGCCTTGACATTTGTGCTTTTTTCAGTTGCTTAAAAACATATTAATGGCTAAAGTCTGATAACACTGTATTCAGCACAAACTGGGCTACAATAATATGTGAGCAACATGTATGTACATGAAAAAACAAAAAATTTAAGTCACTGAAATAAGGCCATATAACATACTAAACATTTGTTCACAAGACTTTTGAGAACTGGATCTTGTAGCATAGAGTTTTTGCTACAGAAAGGATGTGAAAACCATCCTGATCACTCATTCATACAAAACAATATAGTCATTTAACTTTTGTAAGACACTTTTAGTGTTAGAAAGGCCATATGTGAGGATGCGTGGATGATCATGAATATTGATGTGATTCACCCCTGAGAGAGAATGAGTGTGAGGAGACTTAATGATTGAATGTATTGTTTGTAGTTTAACTTAAAAGAAGTAATCAGACTATACATTTTCTTTACATAAAGACTTTACTTAAAAACTTTAGACCTACACTACCATTTAAAAGTTTTAGATCTGTAAGATTTTTAAATGTTTTTAAAAGAAGTATCTTCTGCTCACCAAGGCTGCATTTATTTGATCCAAAATACAGCAAAAACAGTGATATTGTGAAATATTTTTACAATTTAAAGTAACTGTTTTCTATTTGAATATATTGTAAAATGCAATTTATTCCTGTGATCAAAGCTGAATTTTCATCATCATTACTGCAGTCTTCAGTGTCATATGATCCTTCAGAAATCATTCTAATATGCTGATTTTCTAATATGGGCATATTTACAGCACATTTTACACATTTACACCCGAACAGATATTTGCCAGCACAAGCTTCGTTGATGATAATGAGGCAGCATAAACACTAGTTAAAACATAATCTAAACATTCATATTATTTTCATATCATATTACATATCATATTTATATCATACAGCATACAATTTAAATACCTGCTTTAGCCGAAACAACATTTAAATGTAACTAAAACTTGCCTATTAAGACATATTTCACATTTCAATACTCTGAATCTTGGCTGGCAAGTCTGGAAATAGTCCAACTAGTAAAATATGTACATGTTTATATAAAATAGCATGTCAACTAATATGTAAATAAAACTAAATGACTTACTCATCCGAAATTGTATCCTCGGCTGGATCAAGTCGCTCTTCAAAATGCAAACGTTCTTCGTCAGATTCCCACTCTTCTTCTGAGGAAAACGTGAATCTTCGTCACTATCCAGGAGCTTTCTCACCTGTGTAGCGTGCCATCTTCCAAGCACACAGAAAAGTGAATGCACTTGATGTTTTTTAAGGCAGTGTTGGGGGCGTTTACCATTTGCATTGATCGCCTCAGCACATTACCGTATGAATAGCGCGCTCTGCTGGTGGGTGTGATCACATTAGGGATAATTAGCTGAGCCAGGAGAAACTGTACATTGCTTTGTTTCATAAAGATTACATTGCAGGAGAATATTTGTTTTAAATTTGAATTGTTTTATTTAAAAGTAGACATTTTAAGCTTTCTTTAGACATATGTTTCATGTTTGTCTGATAAGTATTCGCAGAGTTTCTGTTCATTTTTGTGACGTGTTTCAGAAAAATGCTCGCGGAGACAGAAACGGCTGAAAGCGCACTCTGTTTATTTTCTTTATTTTACAAAAGCACAAGATTTTGTTGTTATTGTGAGTGTACACAAATAAAAGTAGACCCTTTATGGTCTCTAATGATGTCTTACACTTATCTGTATGCCCAGAGAATTTTAAGTTGTTTCCGCTGTTATGAGGAAAAAATCCAGGGTTAAAAGCCATTGTGAGAAACTTCAGCTAGTGAAGTCATGTAAATACTTTAAGTCTACAGATGCATTGTATCCCATATTTACATTCAAGCTACACAAGAAAATGTGGAAATGCTGCTCCAAAACTCATTAAAATCACGTTTCGGTGCTGTTCTTTAATAGCATAAGGTTTAATTAAACTTGCAATATTTTCCAATGTTAGTACTAACCCAGATAGATAGATAAAGAAGCCAAGGGAGATTAAGCCGATACCCCCTAATATTCATATCTAAATCCAGATCTACGCCATTAGTCAACATGCATGATTTTGTGTGCACTCGAATGTGAGCAGTAACAGGTTAAGTAAGCATGGGCATTGGCAGAGCCTCATCTGAGAGGAATGTCATTTACTATATAGTATGTGTGTGTTGGTGTGTAGGTGGGAAAGCAAAAGCATGCAGAAGTAATACAGACCACTCCAGTGAAGAGGAAAGATACAAAGAGAATAAGAGACAGCGAGAGCACCCCACACACTCATTAGTGCTGTTTCATATTTACATTTTTAATGTAGAGGAACAACTTTCATGTACTCTTATCAAAGGAATCAAGTACTTGTCCTGTAACTTGGCCAGTTAACTGTAAGCAATTACGCTAAATGACGCAAAAGCCAGAATATTTTGGGGTTAAATTGCTTGTGGAGAGGCTTTTGACATACACTGGTGATATTAACATGAGAGGACATGTGACTCTCTTGTCTCTCTACGATTACTGTAGTTACATTTCAGGGAGAAAGAGAGAGAGAGAGAACCATTAGAGTCCAATCATAAATAACTCTTGCTGTCCTTTTCTTGAGATGAGAGAGGAAGGGAGCAGAGGCTAAACAACCTGTGATTGAATTTGAGGCTATTATAGTTTGGACTCAATTCAGACTTCCATTATGTCATACAGCCCTAGCATATCATATAGCAATGCTATACTACACCCACCTGTTAAATATCAGATTACAACAAACAAATGGCATCAGTTTGCAAAAAGCCTTCCAATGCTTCAGCTGAAACACTGCCATAAACTACACAAACTGTACCATTGTTGTAGTCTTACAATAGGATTAAATTCCTTAAAACCTGATGCACCTCTCTAGCGGCTCTACTAAGGTGCAGTTGGGCAAGAAATGGGAGATCCAGAACACCAGTTTGCCTGAGAATAATGTTAGAAGGGCATGACTGTATGTTACTAACCAGAGCAATCAAACAGCCAAGACATTGTAACAATGAAAATCAGAATCAGAATGAGCTTTATTGCCAAGTATGCTTACACACACAAGGAATTTGTCATGGTGACAGAAGCTTCCAGTGCAAAGAGAATGCAACCATATATACATACATATAAACATATACATTTAAACATATATACATATAGTGACATAAAAAAAAAAATTAAAAAAAATAAGATAGATAAAAAAGAGAAATATACAACAGAGCAATAATGTTGTTGAATATTTTATATACAGATATATAGTTATGTGCAGGTGATGTAATGTATTGAAGAAGAGGTAGGATATGTTAAAGAACATAAATGAAATATGGATATAAGTAGGAATGGATGGACTGAATATTGCACATGGTTGTACTGACAAAAAGAAAGTATTTGAGGGCAGTTCCCTATCTGTCACTCACTCGACGTTGGTGTCGATGTAGTGACACTAGGGGTCACTCTTGGGAGCCCGAGACACTTCTGGTCTTTGATAAAAGGCCAATGAAAATTGGCGAGTGGTATTTGCATGCCACTCCCCCGAACATACGGGTATAAAAGGAGCTGGTATGCAACCACTCATTCAGATTTTCTCTTCGGAGCCGAACGGTCATGCTCATCGAGCTGAATAGCACTGTTCATTCACCTCTGCTGGATCTGACGGCGCATTTCAGCGGCTTCTCCCTCCTCTGCACTGGTGCACTGCAGAGAATGCCCCTGGGCGCTTCGGCAGAAAAACTAGAGAGTATATTTTCTGAAAGAGCATTTTTCCCCTCTAAAAGAGTATATATTTCTCTAAAAGAGCGCACACACGGAACGTCTTTTTAAAGACGCGTCTTTTTAAAGATGCCTTTCCGTTCGTGTGTTATTCCTGGTTGCGGTCGATTTCTCTCAACTTCGGATGGTCATGATCGCTGTCTTTCGTGAACTGCGAGAACATGACCATGGCAACGTTGCGGTCGCGGCTTGCTTTTGTAAGAAAGCAAGCCACCCCAGCGGCTCCCCGCCTTGGTCCTCCTACCTACGGGTTTGAGGTCAGCGCGGCTGGCGCTGGGGGCGATTTGGGGACCTCAATGGGATCGCCTCCGCCGGGTTCCCCCCCGCGGACCTCCCATTCCCCAGCACGCTCGTCTGCCCCAATCGGGCTTCCGGATGAGTTCGCCGGCTCGTCGCACGGCGAGTCTGGCTTCTCGTTCGAGGCCCGCGAAGATGATGAGCTTTCGAGCGCAGCGTCGGAGAGCGGGCTTGTCCAGTCGGACGCAGAAGCCTCAGCTGGGCTTCCCCCTTCGGGGACGGTCGCCCAGTTACAGGCCGACGCCGAAATGACGGACATGCTTTCCCGGGCGGCCGCGAGCGTCGGGCTAGAGTGGAACCCTCCGCTC
Organism: Myxocyprinus asiaticus; assembly: GCF_019703515.2. Lineage (NCBI taxonomy): Eukaryota > Metazoa > Chordata > Actinopteri > Cypriniformes > Catostomidae > Myxocyprinus > Myxocyprinus asiaticus. The sequence goes on from NC_059345.1 coordinate 37,402,900, forward strand.
TCCCCTGAACCCTCGCGGCTTGATGATTGGTTTCCGGGCTCGCGGCGCCGCTCAGACCGGCCGCGCCCCGCTCCAGTGCCATTCTTCCCGGAGGTGCATGAGGAGCTGACGAAGTCGTGGGAGGCACCTTTTACTGCCCGAACCCGGCTCCGCAGTTCCCCCGCTCTCACTACCCTCGATGGCGGGGCGGCCAGGGGCTATACGGCGATTCCCCCGGTGGATAAGGCGCTCGCAGTGCACTTATGCCCGCAGAGCGCCGCCACCTGGCGTGGACGCCCTAAGCTCCCCTCCAAGCCCTGTAGGCTCACGTCGTCCCTGACGGCCAAGGCCTACAGCGCTGCTGGACAAGCCGCCTCTGCCCTGCACGCCATGGCTCTCCTGCAGGTCCACCAAGCCAAGGCACTGAAAGAACTGCACGAGGGTAGTTCCGCCCCAGATTTGATGCAGGAACTGCGCTCGGCGACCGACCTCGCCCTCCGGGTGACGAAGGTCACAGCGCGGTCTCTTGGGCGGACGATGGCCACACTAGTGGTCCAGGAGCGCCACCTGTGGCTCAACCTGGTCGAGATGGGCGAGGCCGACAAGACACGGTTCATTGCTGCCCCCATTTCCCAGGCGGGCCTATTTGGCGACATCGTTGAGGACTTTGCCCAGCAGTTCTCGACGGTAAAGCAGCAGACGGAGGCAATCCGGCACATCCTGCCCCGGCGCGGCTCAAGACCCCGCACCCCGTCTGCTCGTCGCCAAGGGCGTCCCCCTGCGGTGACTGCACCGGCTCCGCCGCAGCCCGCCCCTCCGGCCCGGCCCCGGCGTGGAGCCCACCGCAGGAAGCCGACGCCACCCGTCTCTCAGCCGGCACCGAAGAACCCACGGAGGTCTTCGAGGCGCCCCTGAGACGGACAACCCAGGGACGAGGGAACCCACTCACCTGGAGCTGGTAGAAAGACCACTCCATCCCCCGGTGGAGGGCCGGGTGGAAAATCTTTTGTTGCCTTTTCGTTTGATTTCGCCGTACGCCCAAGTGGCTGCGGTACCCAACAGTTCAACAAAAGAGCGGCTTCCTTCCTCCCTGGGTCACATACCCGCTGTGTACGGTCGTCACCACGACTACCGTCCACGGGCTTTATCTTGCAGGATTGGCGCTCCAGCGGTGCCCTTTTCGCCCCTGAGTGCCCAGCTGTGGCACAAATCCACCCCCGATGTGACAGCCTCCACGGGTCGCGAGGACAGGCCTCTTCCTCCCCCGTCCCAGGCTGTTCTGGGGGTGGTCACAAGGAGCCAGGTAAGTGCTTCGATGTCCCTAGACTCAGCACGGCCACGACGTGCTGTGGCACCTCGCGCTCCGCCCCGCCGCGAGGCCCCACCTGCCGGTACGTCCGACGACGTTGTCCCCTTGGTTCCCCTCGCACGGAATTTGGACGCATGGCTTGCACTTCCCAATCCGTCGCGGTGGTTGATCCGGACCGTCCGACTCGGCTACGCAATTCAGTTCGCCAGGCGCCCGCCCAGGTTCAGCGGTACTCACTTCACCTTCGTCAAGGGCGAAAACGCTGTTACTCTGCGCGCGGAAATCGCTACCCTCCTACGAAAGGGCGCGATAGAACCTGTCCCTCCAGCCGAGGTGAAGAAAGGGTTTTACAGCCCCTACTTCATCGTACCGAAGAAAGGTGGTGGGTTGCGGCCAATCTTGGACCTGCGAGTACTGAACCGGGCTTTACACAGACTCCCGTTCAAGATGCTGACGCAAAGACGCATTTTAGCGAGCGTCCGGCATCAGGATTGGTTCGCGGCGGTAGACCTGAAGGACGCGTACTTTCACGTCTCGATCCTTCCTCGACACAGACCCTTCCTGCGGTTCGCGTTCGAGGGTCGGGCGTATCAGTACAAAGTCCTCCCTTTCGGCCTGTCCCTGTCTCCTCGTGTCTTTACGAAGATCGCAGAGGCTGCCCTTGCCCCGTTAAGGGAGGTAGGCATTCGCATTCTCAATTATCTCGACGACTGGCTAATCTTAGCTCACTCTCGAGACGTGTTATGCGCACACAGGGACCTGGTGCTCTCGCACCTCAGCCGACTAGGGCTTCGGGTCAACTGGGAAAAGAGCAAGCTCCTCCCGGTTCAGAGCATCTCTTTTCTCGGTTTGGAGTTGGACTCAGTCTCTCTGACGGCGCGCCTTACGAACGAGCACGCCCAGTCGGTGCTGGCCTGTTTGAAGGCGTTCAAACAGAAAACAGCGGTTCCACTGAAACTTTTTCAGAGGCTCCTGGGGCATATGGCATCCTCGGCGGTGGCCACCCCGCTCGGGTTGATGCATATGAGGCCGCTTCAGCACTGGCTCCAGACTCGAGTCCCGAGACGGGCATGGCGCCACGGGACACACCGCGTGGCCATTACACCGGTCTGTCACCGTCTTTTCAGCCCTTGGACCGACCTCTCGTTTCTACGAGCAGGTGTTCCTCTAGAACTGGTCTCCAGGCGCATCGTGGTCACGACAGACGCCTCCAAGACGGGCTGGGGCGCTGTTTGCAACGGGCACGCAGCCACCGGCCTCTGGACGGGTCCGCGGCTGCGTTGGCACATCAACTGCCTCGAGTTACTGGCAATTCTGCTCGCCCTGCGGAGGTTCCGGCCGTTGATCCAGGGCAAGCACATGCTAGTTCGGACAGACAGCACGGCAGCGGTAGCATATGTCAACCGCCAAGGCAGTCTGCGCTCCCGCTGTATGTCACAACTCGCCCGCCGTCTCCTCCTCCGGAGTCAGCAGCACCTCAAGTCGCTGCGAGCCACTCATATCCCGGGCAACCTCAACGTTACAGCGGACGCGCTGTCACGGCAGGTTCCCCGCAGGGGAGAGTGGAGACTCCACCCCCAGGTGGTCCAGCTGATTTGGAGTCGATTCGGTCGGGCTCAGGTGGACCTGTTCGCCTCCCAAGAATCCTCCCACTGCCCGCTCTGGTACGCCCTCACCGAGGCTCCTCTCGGCATAGACGCATTGGCACACAGCTGGCCCCCTGGCATTCGCAAATACGCATTTCCCCCAGTGAGCCTACTTGCACAGACACTGTGCAAGGTCAGGGAGGACGAAGAGCAGGTCATCCTGGTAGCGCCCTACTGGCCCACCCAGACATGGTTCTCGGACCTCACGCTCCTCGCGACAGCTCCCCCTGGCAAATTCCCCTGAGGAAGGACCTTCTTTCTCAGGGACGGGGCACCCTCTGGCACCCGCGCCCAGACCTCTGGAATCTCCATGTCTGGCCCCTGGACGGGACGCGGAAGACCTAGGTGGCCTACCACCCGCGGTGGTAGACACGATCACTCAGGCTAGGGCCCCCTCTACGAGGCGCCTGTATGCCTTGAAGTGGTCTCTGTTCGCTAAGTGGTGTTCTTCTCGACACGAAGACCCCCAGAGATGCGCAGTCGGATCAGTGCTTTCCTTCCTGCAGGAGAGGTTGGAAGGGAGGCTGTCCCCTTCCACCTTGAAGGTGTACGTTGCTGCCATAGCAGCACACCACGACGCAGTTGAGGGTAAGTCCTTAGGGAAGCACGATCTGATCATCAGGTTCCTAAGAGGCGCTAGGAGGCTGAATCCCTCCAGACCGCTCTTCGTTCCCTCATGGGACCTCTCCGTAGTTCTTCAGGGCCTACAGAGAGCCCCCTTTGAGCTTTTGCAGTCAGTCGAGCTGAAGGCACTCTCCCTGAAGACTGCCCTCCTGACTGCGCTCACTTCCATCAAGAGGGTAGGTGACCTGCAAGCGTTCTCTATCAGCGAAACGTGCCTAGAGTTCGGTCCGGGTTATTCTCACGTGATCCTGAGACCCCGACCGGGCTATGTGCCCAAGGTTCCCACCACTCCTTTTAGGGACCAGGTGGTGAACCTGCAAGCGCTGCCCCAGGAGGAGGCAGACCCAGCCCTGGTGTTGCTGTGTCCGGTGCGTGCTTTGCGCATCTATTTGGATCGCACGCAGAGCTTTAGACTCTCTGAGCAGCTCTTTGTCTGCTTCGGTGCACAGCGGAAAGGAAGCGCTGTCTCCAAGCAGAGGATCGCCCACTGGCTTGTTGATGCCATATCTATGGCATATCTCGCCCAAGACATGCCGCCCCCGGTAGGGCTACGGGCCCATTCTACCAGGGGTGTAGCGGCTTCTTGGGCTCTGGCCAGAGGTGCCTCTCTAACAGACATTTGTAGAGCAGCGGGCTGGGCAACACCCAACACCTTTGCAAGGTTCTACAACCTCCGGGTGGAACCGGTTTCGTCCCAGGTAGTGGCACGCAACACAAGCGGATAAGCCCGGGATAGCCGGCCGGGTGTATCGCTTGCACATAGCGCCTCCCACCTCCTTTTGAGCTGAAGACGTGCGCTGTTAATTCCCAGTAGTATTCACAAAAGTTGTTCCCTGGTTGATTTCCTCCGAGCCCTGTGGCAGTCGAGTCTTCGGAGAGACTCACTGCCGGCCCAGTACACGTGCTATCTAAGAGCCCGGTGCTGGGGTAGGTGCTCCGCATGTGGCGGTTCCCTGTAAGGCTAACCCCATGCGATCTATATCTTCCGCTAGCTCGTTTCCCTGCTGGCAAACGGCGTCTTCCTTGGGCAGAGCCCCTCTGCCCCAGTCTCCATGTTGTAGTACCTCCTCCCCCATTGGGCAGGATCTACCTTGAAGGCTCTCCACATGGTTGGAAAGACCATGTGATGTATTCTTCCACTTAAATATCCCCCCCTCTTGGGGCGAGGTGTGGTCTCCGCAGTGTCCTCCCCTTGGGAGGGACACCCCCCGCCTAGACCTGGCGGCCCAGTCGGATAATCCCCCTTCTTTTTTAGGGAGTGGAAAAAGAGAAGGGGAAAAGAGGCCACGACTGGGTTAAGCCCGTCTCTATCTTTGGGTAGTCGACTTGTCCCCAAGTAGGGCCGTTCGACACTCATAACTGTGTTGGGGGAGGTTACGTGTCGACCTGGTGCGCTGGCTATGAGGCACACAGCAAGTCTGCCCACCACACACCGCCAGTTCACGTAACACAGTTCAGCCTTGTGGCGTTTTGTATAGGGACCCCTAGTGTCACTACATCGACACCAACGTCGAGTGAGTGACAGATAGGGAACGTCATGGTTACTGGTGTAACCTCCGTTCCCTGATGGAGGGAACGAGACGTTGGTCCCTCCTGCCACAACGCTGAACTACCCGCTGAAATGGCCGGACCTTATATCGGCTCCTCAGCGTAAAACCTGAATGAGTGGTTGCATACCAGCTCCTTTTATACCCGTATGTTCGGGGGAGTGGCATGCAAATACCACTCGCCAATTTTCATTGGCCTTTTATCAAAGACCAGAGGTGTCTCGGGCTCCCAAGAGTGACCCCTAGTGTCACTACATCGACACCAACGTCTCGTTCCCTCCATCAGGGAACGGAGGTTACACCAGTAACCATGACGTTTTAACTGTTCATGAGGTGGATGGCCTAAAGGAAAAAAAAAACTGTTCCTGTGCCTGGCTGTTCTGGTGCTCAGTGCTCTGTAGCGGCAGCCAGAGGGCAACAGTTCGAAGAGGAAGTGTGCTGGGTGAATGGGATTTTGCCAGTACTTTTCGTCACTCTGGATGTGTACATTTCTAGCAGAGTGGGTAGGGGAGTGCCAATAATCCTCTCAGCAGTCCAAACTATCCTTTGAAAAATCAACCCTAAAGCAAACTCTCTCTCCTCTAGCATAATTTTTTTTTTTTAGTGAGGCCTTAGCTGTCATGATGTCAAGATGTCGACTATAAAAATGCAAATACACACAATGAAAGGCAAGAATAAAGTATAGAAAGAAATCACAATATGATATATGAAAAGAAAGTAAAACAATGAAAAAAAAAAAAAACATTCACCATTACATACAAAAATTAATGAGTATCCAAATAAAGAAATGGTTTTGTTTATATAATTTGTTTATATTATTTATGGACATACTTAACTGTATCTCTCAGCCATAAATAACTTTTGTTCTTTAGAAACATATTCTCCAAGTACAGCATAAAATTGTTATGTTAAGGATATATTTCTACTAACTTTTACTGGTGTAACCTAATGTATTCAGGTTAATCCAGTGATGTAAATAAAATAATATAAAATAATACAATAAATAAAAACTTGTAAATAATATTTTTGACTAGAATAAATAATAATAATAATAATAATTTTTTAAAAATCAGTGCGTTTTTCTATCTTGATGTTTTTAGATTTAGATAAATGCAGATATTTTCAGAGTTTGTAACCAATCTTTTTCTGCTTGGTAAGGACAACAGACCATGTATTTTGTTACCATGTTCTTTAAATTTCACAGATTCCCTAAACTTGTACAAGGTTAAAAAAAAATAAAAAATAAAAAAAACACATCCTTTTAAGTATGTACACCTTGATTACTGGTTCTTTTGATTATTTATGTCTGTTAAGATTTCCCAGCCCTGTTGTCTCGTTTAAAATTTGGTAACACTAAAGTTTGTTTGACGCTGAATTCATTCTAAACATCGGATCATAATAGAAAATAGAAGATATCTCTATCTTTTGCCTTTCTCTGTTTTATTTCAGTTTATATTTTCTGCTGCTATCAGACAAAGAACATGCTTTACATCTATATCTCTCCATTGATTAGCTCTACAGTTTCAGCATACTCCCAGAATGCACTTGTATATTGTTTGGTATTAAATAAAAAGCAGGAAAGCGAAAGGCTGACACTGGGAGGGATGTGTTCTATTACATTTTCTTTTATTCACTCCCATTCTCACAACCCCAATTAAATGCTAAGATTTCACATAAGCAGTTTGGAGATTTCCAACAGGAACTAAAATTAAACTTTGTAAAAAAAATTTGTTTTGTTTTATATGTGCCCAAGTTTTGTAAATTTCACATTTTTATGTGTATGCAAGAGCTCATATTATACACAACAACACTTAAATTGCAGAACATTTCATAATTATGCAATAACATTTGTAATGGCACTGTAATGTCACTGTTGTTTTATTATTACTCTTACAGTACAATCTCCAGTTGATTAATCACATTTGTGATGACATTGTGTTGTTAAGCTTCATTTTACTTAAAAAATGTATGGAAACTCTTAAAAAAGTAAATTTTTCTGAGGTAAAGAATTTGCATTGACTCAATTTAACTTATTGTTGTATCTTTCTGCTTTGACTCAAGTTACATTGACATATAAATATAATTTTTTAAACTTAAGAAGTCTTGTTGAGACAACAGACCAAACAGTTTACAAAACTTTTTGATTTAAGTAATGTGAACTTGACCTGTTTAGTTCAAATAATTAAATTAATTAATTAAACTTGTTTTAATTACTGTTGTACACAATCTGTATACTTATGTAAATTACACAGTATAACATTTACCATTTAATGCACGAGAATCTTGCAAAGCAAATGCAGCATGTGATATCTAGGCAGGGAGGCACATAGACCTCAACACTTGACACACAAACCTTAGTAATGGTGACAATCAACAAACATCATTAAGTAAAAAAGATTAGCTCTGAATATCACACTACCATTAACTAACAGTAATGATGAAAATCAACAACAACAAAGATAAAGTCTGCAAACAGCAAAAAAAAAAAATAAATAAATAAATAAATAAATAAATAAAAAACGAAAAAAATAATAAAATAAAAAAAAAAACCCTACAGTATAACACTAACCATAGAAAATTTATTCATGCCACAATGCATGTTGGGAGCTGGCAAATCAACTACGAATAACTTCGTTAAACTAGTTGGGGAACATTTAAAGTGAGTTGTTCGTCTATTGTGTGTTTAGATTTAAGGTAGTCTAATTTACATTTCTTCATATTGAAGATCTTGCAATAAATTATATCAAGTTTCCAGGTACCAAATGTAGTTGATTCAACATGAGTTGAGGTGACAAATATACTTGTTAATTAAACTTAAGTATACAAATTGATTCAATGACATATAGTTAAAGTTTTAAGTTGTGTTAACTCAGAAAGCACTTTCATATAATATAAAAAATCTGGTAACACTTTATAATAATGGTACATCATTAATAGGTAATTATGCAGGAATTAATGCAGGACAAATGAGTAGTACTACATTAACACTTTAGTTACTACTACTAACTAATATGGAAACATGATTAACCAATCAGTAAGTAATAGCGAACTGATGAATGAGTTAATTCACTGTTAGATAATCATGCATGTCCCCCTCAATGTCTATGGTGGTTACGGCCATGATCATTGTTAGCTTACTTTACAAAAATATAGGGATGTATGTGCCCAACCTGTGTATTCCTTGGGATATCTCTTCTGTTCATTAAAAAATTACTAACTTCTGCATGTTTGATATTGCTGAAGGTCTTTTTTAAATAATTCAAGAGTCAAGTGTTAGCACATAAGTATGAAGGAATTACTAATGATCTGGACCATTATTCTAAAGTGAGGGTCATGGAAACGCATAATTAATTAATGAGATCTTACTGTTTCCTTGGGAGTTAAAGGTTATCTAAACCATTATTATAAAGTGAAAACACATTATAAACTATTAATAGTAACTTGTCAGTCAGTAATGAATACTCGAGTGTTTGTTCCTACATTTTATTCATTTAATCAAACAGATAGTTAACAAACAATCACAGACATTCAAAACATTTGTATGCTTTGAGTAGTGCTGAAATAAGTGGTTAGTTGGTTAAATGGGCACAGTAATATTCACGCAGTAACTGCACTGCACTTCTAGATTAAAAAAGGAGGATTTTGGTAACAGCAAAAACACAGCACACATATAGTGAGAAATATATAACTTGTATTCAACTTTTCTTCTGAAATACACAATCAAATTATACAATCAGGCCTGTAATTAAAAAAATAAATAAAATATTTTTTGGGGAAGAGGGGAATTTTAAAGGAAAATCTCTCTTTAAATCACAGTCTTTTATGGTTTCAAGAAGATAAACTTCTACCCAGGTAGTTTTTTTTCCCTTGTAATCACTGAATTATCCAAGTGATCAGTATGTATCCTTATCTGTATCCAGGAAATCTTTCAATCAGATCTGAACAGCTCTCCACTGGGTGACGTGCGGTGATGTCTCATGAATCAACTGGCTTGCCTTTAATCATCCATGCAGGTTAACATCAATCCAATGGAAAGAGTCACTCACTCACTCACTCACTCAAAAAAAAAACAAAAAAAAAACAACCTGCATAAATTCAGAGTATCACTCATTTACAATCAATTATCTGAATAAGTCAAAAGGTATCATATATTGTCTCAGATGTATTAATTCGTCAAACAAAATCTGTGAACATGCATTAACAATTAGCAACTCTTTGTCTGGTAGATCTTCTTTCTGTTGTTTGTTCTTCTATCATATTTACATTAGTTTGGGGCTTTTCTCTTTCAGAAGAGTCAGACTCCTTGAGTACATCTGACACAGCTTTATTTCTCCCTCCTTCAGATTCGGTTGACACCTTTGGATCAGTTAAGTCTGTCTCAATTTCAACTCTAGCAGACAGAGTGTTAGTCCGGTCTGGTTGCACTGGCATTATTTGAGGATAGAATGTCTGAGCTTCAGGGTTTAGAGAAGACAGCACTTCAAACTCATTCTCAATTGTTGTTCCAGCTCCTATTTGAAACTGCATAGAGACTGCTCAACTGCTGCAACAACCTCTTCTTTTGAACTAGATGCCGAACTGAACATCTCTCTCTCTGTGGTTCGATCACTGGGTTCTGATGAAGTGGGGCTTCAGATGTTTCAACCCAAGACATTGGGGAATCAGGAGAATCGTACTCCACTACAAGTTCTTCAGGAAGGTGCTCTGATACTTCACCCATCTCATTCACAAGGGAATTTTAGGGTTCACTGCGAAAATTCACTTTTGATTCAGGTTCTGAGTCTGTAGGTTCATTGGCAGAAGATGACAGAAACCCACAAGGCAGAAGTAAATCCCTGTGAAGAGTCTTCTCTGGGCCTTCTGAGTTCACAGGAGCAACAACATAAAATGGTGAGTTGTCAGTCTGTTTCACAATATTGTATACCATTTTGCTCCACTTGTCTGCTATTTTGTGTTTCCCACAGATCCCCACATTTCTCACCAGCACTTTATCACCGATCTCCAAGATAGATTCTCTGACCTTACTGTCATATCGCTGTTTGTTCTTTTTTTGCTGTTCTGTCACTTTGTGCAATGGCTAGTATGTAGCTCTGTTGAAGTCTCTCCTGAAGATTTTTCACATATTCTGAATGGGACACTTTGCTGGAATTGAGAATAAGCCCAAATGCAAGATCAATAGGAAGACTTGTTCCCTGTCTGTCACTCACTCGAAGTTGTATTGATGTAGTAACACTAGGGGTTCGATCTTGAGAGCCCCAATCACCTTTGCTTAAAATAGAAAAGGCCAATGAAAACTGGCGAGTGGAATTTGCATGCCACTCTCCATCCCGGACATACGGGTTTAAAAGGAGATGGTGTGCATCACTCATTCAGATTTCTTTCTTCCGAGCTCTATGTTTGTGTGTTCGTCCTCTCACCTATTGCTATGCTGCTGTATTTTTTAGACCACATATTAGTGGTCACCCTCGCACGGTCGAGTGTGGTGCTTCCCCTGGGTGCTTCGGCAGCCTGAGTCTGCGGGTGCTAAAAGAGTATATTCAAAAGAGTATATTTTCTCTAAAAGAGTTCGCACAAACGCTTGGGGTATTTTTAAAGATGTCCTTCCGCGTTTGTGCTACTGGATGTGGCCGTTATCTCTCCACCCGGATACCCATGAAATCTGCCACAAGTGTCTGGGGCGCCAGCACGCCGAGGCAGCTTTCGCGGAAGAGTTGTGTTCTCATTGCGAGAACATGCCCATGAGAACGTTGCAGTCGTGGCTCACTTCCTTCTTCATGAAGCAAGAAGCCACTGCGGCTGCTCCCAAACCCGGTCAGTCCTGGGCTGATGCTCAGCCAGCCAGGTCAGCAAGCACCGCAGGCAATCTGGATGTGGACATGGGAGCGTTTCCGCCGGCTCAGCCCATTCTGTCAAGCAGTGCAGGCTGCCTCAGGGCGGGTTTAATGTGTCTTTCATGGCTTGCGACGAGGATAAGCTTTCGGTCGCGGCATCGGAGGGTGGTCTTCTGCTAATGGAAGCGGACGGATCTTCTGAGCTCCCGCCCACAGGCGGTAGAGCACAGGATGAGGCAGATGCTGAGATGGCAGCCGTGCTTGCCCGGGTGGCTGAGAACATCAGGCTAAAGTGGAACCCTCCACCCTGCCCTGAGCGTTTGCGGCTGGATGACTGGTTTCTGGGCTCGGGGCGCAACCGTGAGTGAATAAAGTGCTGGTGAGAAATGCCCCAGTGCCTTTCTTCCCAGAAGTGCACGAGGAACTAACAAAGTTGTGGAAGGCACCTTTTACTGCCCGTACATGCTTCGCAGGCTCGTCCACTCTGACTACCCTCAACGGCAGAGCAGCTAAGGGATATGTCGAGCTTCCCCAGTTAGAGCACGCCATAGCGGTGCATTTATGCCTGCAGTCACCTGGCACGACCAACAAAGGCTACCTTCCGAGGCCTGTAATTTCTCTTCCTCTTTAATGATGAAGGCTTACAAGGCCGTGGGTCAGGCTGCTTCTGCCCTGCACACCATGGCCATCCTGCAGGTCCATCAGGCCAAGGCGCTGCAAAGATCTGCACAAGGGTAGGACCGACCCAGGGCTGATGCAGGAACTGCGCACTGTGACCAACCTCGTCTTATGTGCGATGAAGGTCACAGCACGTGCCCTGGGCCGGACGATGTCCACTCTTGTGGTCCAAGAGCGTCACCTGTGGGTCAACCTTGCAGAGATGCATAACGCTGAGAAAGTCCGCTTTCTTAATGCGCCTGTCTCCCAAGGGGGGCTTTTTGTCGAGGATTTCACCCATCAGTTCTCGACAGTGAGAAAGCAGAATTAGGCGATTAAACACATCTTGCTGTGGCGTGACCCGGCTGCCTTCAGGCCACCGAGGTCCCGCACCCCGTCTGCTTCTCACCAGAGCCATTCCCCTGCAGTGCTGGCCCCGGCTCCAATACCATCGGAGCCCGCACGCCGGCCTCAGAGGAAAAAGAACCTCCCGCAGGAAGTTGGCTCCACCTGCCTGTCAGCCGGCCCCCAAGGACCCTAGATGGTCTTCGAGGCGGTCCTGACATGGGCCGCCCAGGGATAAGTCAACTACTCCTGGCCGGTCTGGCCCGGGGCATCTCTCCAGCCCCACCATCGCCCCTGGTCCAGCGTGTGGTGAGTATTACATCGCCAAGTGTTCTCTGGGCCTCGGCACCCACATGGTCAATAAAAGAGCAGTTTCATCATTCCCTGGGCCAGCGCACTCGCAACGGCCAGGCGCTGGAAGTCTTTCCGATCAAACAGGTGAAAGCGAGTACCTCCCGTTCCCTTGTTCTCTGTCGAGAGACAGCCGGCGAATAGGTAAGTGTGCCGGTCTCTGGGGCTGCTCACCCACCCCAGTCACCGGCTACCGTTGCAGAGCAGCGCGTCCCACCTGGGCTGTCTTTCAGGTGGGGCGCCTGCTCTGCCTTGCCACGAACCACACTGCCCGGGCACGGTAAGTCCATTTGTCCCCCTGGTGCCACTGTCACGGAGACTGGAGGCCTGGTTAGCACTCTCCAGCCCCTCATGGTGGCTCATCAGGATGATTCGCTTCGGCTATGCGATCCAGTTCACCAGACGCCCGCCCCGGTTCAGTGGCATCCTCGCTCCAGCACCCTCTACGAGGCGGCTGTATGCCTTGAAGTGCCGTCTTTTCGCTAACTGGTGTTCTTCCAGTGGGGAAGACCCACAGAGATGCACCGTCGGGTCTGTGCTGTCTTTCCTTCAGAGACAGCTGTCTCCCTCTACCCTGAAAGTGTAGATGGCTGCCATAGCAGCTCACCACGATACACTGGACGGGAGACCCTCACGACAGCGCGACCTGATCAACATGTTCCTCAAAGGTTGAATCCTCCTAGACTGCACCTGATCCCCTCTTGGGATCTCTCTGTGGTCCTACCTGCCCTACAGAGAGCCCCCTTTGAGCCCCTGGAGCAGGCCAAGCTCAGCACTCTGTCCCTGAAGACGGCCCTCCTGGTGGCGCTCACTTCCATCAAGAGTCCTCTCTGTTTCCAACGAATGCCTGGAGTTGCTGTGTCCAGTTCGTGCCCTGCGCATCTATCTGAACCTCACGCAGAGCTTTAGATGCTCAGAGCAGCTCTTTGTCTGTTCTGGAGGACAGCAGAAGGGGAAATCTGTCTCCAAGCAGAGATTAGCCCATTGGATTGTGGATGCCATTTTCCTCACATACCAGTCTCAGGACTTGCCATGCCCCTTGGGAGTCCGGGCGCACTCCACTAGAGGTGTTGCGTCCTCCTGGGCACTGGCAATGGGGGCCTCTCTAGCAGACATATGCAGAGCTGCGGGTTGGGCTACACCCAATACCTTTGCGAGGTTTTATAACCTACACATAGACCCGGTTTCGACCCGAGTGTTACGCGGTAACAGCAGGTAGACCGGGCGGCCGGTTGGGTATACTGCTTGCATTGCACCTTTCCCCTTTTTCAAAGGTGATAATGTGCGCCTTTTTGTCCACAACAATTCCCTGTACCCAGTGAACTCCGGACGCCTCTTAATTCTTAAGCACTGTTCGGTGACGAACTTGGTGGAGGAGTAACACCACCAGGCCCAGTACTCGTGGTATTCCCCTTTTTCAGGTGAGCCTGTGAGCTCGGGCTCAGTGCCCCATGCATGGTGATTCCCCCTTGGTAATCCAGTATGATGAGTTTCCACTGTTCGGTTTCCCCTTAGGTGAACCCTGTGTTTCCCCTCGTCAGAGATTTCTCTGCCTCGGCCACTGTGCTACGTACCCTCTCTGTAGATAGGGTCCTTCTGTGGTATCATTCCATATGTGAACTTCCCCGTTGGTAAGTCCATGTGAGGTATGCTCCACATGTTAACCTCCCTCTGGCAGGATGAGGTCTCCGTGGTGCTCTCCTTCCTGGAGAGGGAAGAGCACTTCCCAGCGCTATTCTAGAAAGTGCTTGGTGGGAGATTGCTTAACAGCAAATTTAGAAAGGCACCACCGGTAGCCTACTTGGTAAGTGCCTCCTCCCCCTTTAATGGGACTAGGGAGACGCCTTACCTAACTCGCTGGAAGGTCATGCCATGGTTGAGCGCTCGCTGTGAGGCACGTAGCAGCTTGCCCATGTCCACTCTTCCATACCTCATGACATGGTTCAGTGCCTGCTGCTTTCCAATAGGAACCCCTAGTGTCACTACATCGACACAACGTCGAGCGAGTGACAGACAGGGAACGTCTTGGTTACTGATGTAACCTCTGTTCCCTGAAGGAGGGAATGAGACATTGTGTTCCTCCTGCCGTGGCGAACCGGCCACTGACATGACCGGGACACTCTATCAGCTCCTCAGCATAAATCTGAATGAGTGATGCACGCCATCTCCTTTTATACCTGTATGTCCGGGGCGGAGAGTGGCATGCAAATTCCACTCACCAATTTTCATTGGCCTATTCTATTTTAAGCAAAGGTGATTGGGGCTCTCAAGATCGAACCCCTAGTGTCACTACATCAACACAACGTCTCATTCCCTCCATCAGGGAACAGAGGTTACATCAGTAACCAAGATGGTTGTCTACCAAACATGAGTTGGTTGGGTGAGAACCCTGTTGTTTCATTCTTGGTGCAGTTATAGGCGTGCACTAAGGGTTGAACAAACTCTCTCCAATTGGCCTTGTTTTCTTCAGAGAGTGTTCCAAGCATTTCCAAGAAGGTTCTATTAAACCTCTCCATGGGGTTGCCACGTGGATGGTATGGTGTAGTCCTAGTTTTCTTTATACCCACCAACTGACAGAGGTCTTTAATAACAGAGGACTCAAAATCACAGCCCTGATCACTGTGAAGTCTCTCAGGAAAACTGTAATGCATAATGAAGTGATCCATAGAACTTTGGCAACTGTTTTCATCTTTTGATCAGCAGTTGGAATGGCAACAGCGTATTTGGTGAAGTGACCAGTGATTATGAAAATGTTCCTTGTCCCCTTTCCATCTGGCTCTAAAGACAAGTAGTCCATGCAGACTTATTCAAGAGGACGGCTTGTCCATATGTTGGCAAGCGGGGCACTTCATTCAGTCTGGTTTTACATCTTACACACCTCTCACAGGTCTTGATTTTTTCCTCCACATCTGTTTCCTCCACACCTTTGGCGTGCAAGATCTACAGTCCTCTCAATGTCTAGGTTCCCAACAGTAACGTGTAGTCCTTCAAGAGCTGACTGCCTGAAAGCTTTTGGAAGAACGAGTTGGAATAGTGACTCTCCTCCAATGATGCGCTTCCAATATAGGACATCATTACTAAGGATAAATTGATCCACAATCCACAACATTAGCTGAACTTCCCTATCCTCACGTTGTCTCACTCGGTAGGAAATACGGTTGTGTGTTTTTATGATGTCAATTACCCTGCTAACAGCAGGATCTTTTTGTTGTTCACGTGCCCAGTCCATATGTGGAAGTGTGTCTGAACCAAGAAAGGATCATAAAATCAAGTGGAATGGATCCTGCACCAATTGCAAGACACTCAACAGTACTTGCTCCATCTTCATTATACATCTGGTGTCTCTGACATACAGCCTCTATAGCTTCCTTAGGGAACACAAGCTCGTATCCATCCTGTACAACCCGAGCAATAAATTGTCGTACTCTGTCTTCTTCCCTAGATGTGTGGTCTTGCTCCTCTGGAGTGTGTGGTCTTTTAGATAAGCCATCAGCATCCTGATTTCTTTTTCCAACCCTATATTGTATTCTGAAATCAAAACTTGAGAGAGCAGCCAACCATCTGTGACCTGCTACGTCAAGCTTGGCTGAGGTCAATACATACGTTAAAGGATTGTTGTCAGCCATGACAACAAACTTCGCACCATTGAGAAAGTCAAAGAACTTGCCAGTCACTGCCCACTTGAGGGCAAGGAATTCGAGTTTGTGGACAGGGTATCGCTTTTCACAGTTGAACAGTCCACAGCTTGCAAAAGCAATTACTCGAAGTTGACCATCCTGCTCTTGATATAATGCAGCTCTGAGTCCATGTAAACTGGTGTCAGTATGGAGTATATAGGGCTGCTTAGGGTTTGCAAACCCTAAGACATGTGCCATTGTCAGCTTTTCAATTAAACTCTTGAATGCATTTTCACATTTGGGAGTACACTTCTCTTTGAAAGGTTGTTTCCAATCAACAGAGGAAAATTAAGCTTCAGGCTCATTACCCTTTTGGATGGAATATAGCCAGTGGTGAGGTTGTTGAGAGGTTTTGAAATCTTTGAAAAATCCTTCATAAGCCTCCTGTAGTATCCTGTAAATCCTAGGAAGGATTTCAGTTCCTTGATGTTGTTGGGTCTAGGCCAGAAGGTTAGTGTTGCAAGCTTTTCTGGATCAGTCTCTACACCTCTCTCTGATACTACATGTCCGAGATACTTGACAGAGGTTTGAAAGAAATTACATTTCTCTGGGGACAACTTCAGGCCAAACTCTGAGTCTGCTAAGAAAACACATGAGGCGATCTTTGTGTTCCTCGAGAGTACTGGAAAACACAATAAGATCATTGAGGAATACTAAGACTTCCTTTAAATTCATACTGCCTAAACACTTCTCCATTACTCGTTGAAATGTGCTCGGAGCATTAGTGACACCTTGTGGCATGTGATTGACCACAGGGGGGTCACAAAGGCAGTCTTGTGCTTGTCTGCTTCCTCAACCTCAACTTGATAACAGCCATACTTTAGATCCATGACTGAAAACCACTTGGATCCAGTCAAAGCTGCAAAGGTCTCCTCGATGTTTGTTAGAGCATAAGCGTCCTTAATGGTCTGGCTATTTAGTTTCCTATAGTCAACACAGAGTCTTAGAGCACCAGTTTTCTTCTTCACTACCACAATGGGTGAAGCAAAGGGACTCACTGATTATGTTAGCGTCATTTAGCTCTTTGAGATGGAGCCTCACTACTTCAAAGTCTGACGGATGAATAGGCCCCACTCGCTGTTTAAATGGAGTAGAATCAGAAAGGCAGATGTGATGTTTGACTTCAGTGGTATGGCCTAAGTCCAGTTCACTGAGAGCAAAGACTTCTGGAATTGAATTTCTGTGATCCTCATTCTCCATTCTTCTGACAATGGGGAATCACCAAAGTCAAAATGTATAGGATTCTTAGTGTCAAAACACATTGAGTTACACTGCACTTTAGCTGGAGAATCTTGTGTTGCAGTTCCTGTAAGCTTGGAGAGAGAAAGAGGAACTGAAAGCTCAGCAATGCTTTTTCTTGCTGGTACTGCGATGTCATGGTCTGTGCAGTTTTTTTTAAATGGACAGGCACTTTGAAAGAAGTCTCAATCGGACAGGTGAGTATGTAGTTACAGAAGAAAAGGCCACTTGGTAAGTTTGAGTGGGAAGAGGGCTCAACAAGGAGAGGTGCACCAGAGCACGAGGGGACAATTCTAGCAAACCCAGTCAACACCATCTTCTGTCCTGCCGGAATAGAAATTCCAGTTTACTCCCATTACTTCTCTCTATTCTATGCCTACTGCTCAGATTTTTCACAAGTGATGCATACTCATGACTCTCAGGACTTTTTGGGTTGCTCCCAACAGGTGGGGCAGTGGTAGCTCAGTGGTTAAGGCTCTGGGTTCCTGATCAGAAGGTTGGGGGTTCAAGCCCCAGCACTGCCAAGATGCCACTGTTGGGCCCTTGAGCAAGGCCCTTGACCCTATCCACTCCAGGGGTGCTATATCATGGCTGACCCTGCACTCTGACCCCAGCTTAGCTGGGATATGTGAAAAAAAGAATTTCACTGTATATGTGCAATGTTTAATGTGTGATAAATAAATATATATATATATAAAAAAAAAAAATCAACACAAATTCTGTACAGAGCATCCAGGGTATTGATACCAATTAAGTCAGGATTTTACTTCACTGTTTGTTTTGCAGTCTGGGACAACCAGTGCTAGGCTGTGGATTTCTGCTGTTCTTCCAGCAATTTCCTCTGGAAACTTGATATTGAGCTGAAGATAGCCCAGATAAGGCACCACCTGACCTCCAGCACCTTCAATTTCGAGCAAGTCATCAAGGGATAAGATTGGTTGTGATTGCAGGTAAGTGTTATGGAAAGATTGGGATACAGTAGTCACTTGAGAACTGGAGTCGAGAAGGCACTCACAGGGGGTTCCTTCAATAATGACTGACGCAACACATCTAGGTTCAACCAATCCCTTTAGAGGCATTTCTGAAAATGACTGGATCTGTGCTTGACTTTCACATTTGGCTTTAAAAGGTTTCTTGTTTGGTTTGGGACTGAAATCAGCATTTTGAGCCTCAATATGCCCCTCTATCGAGACCCTCTCCAATTTAAAGCCTGACCGTACTTCAATTTCCACTCTTCTTGCTTAGCTTTCAACTCTTTGTATTTTTCATCCACTAAGGCCTTGTTATGAGGATTGTCTGGCTATATGGCCATCATCACCACATTTGAAGCAGAGCCAAGCTCTAGGCTGGGGCCTAGTAATTACTTGATGAGCCTGGGTTTCCACTGTCATGGGTTGCTCATCTTTCCTCTTAGTTTTCTTAGATTCTCTGTTTTTTTCTTACTTTGACTTTTTAGAGCTTAGCTGCATCTTCATTTCAGCAACTTGCTTTCTCAGATCTTCAGTTTCTGTAAGGTAAGCTTGTAGCACAGCTGCACTTGAATCACTTGGCACTGAAATTTCATTGACTGTGTGAAGATTCATTTTTTTTTTAACTTTGGATTCAAGCTGAAGCAACAAGAGACTGACTCCATTCCTTTTGACAGCAGAGCTGAGGAGTATCTGTAACCTTTGAAGGAAGTAAGAGGCTTTTTCACCTGAGTTCTGATGAGTGTTGAGAAACTTGGCAAATATCTCATTCCCATCCTCCACAAGATCATAGGCAGTATCAAGGAGACCCACATATTCACATGGAGCAGCTGACAGTCTCAACTGTTTAACAACATCTTATGCTGGAGGAAGGAGGCTTTCCAGAATCTTCCTGCCCTGTACATCTGTAGGCAGACGATCCTGAAACATCAACTCAACATGCAAACACCATGTTTCAAAGTCAGCCTCACATGGTGGTCTGGGAATATATCCTGAGAAACATTTTAGCCATTTTGATCCTTGATTGGCTGGCACTGATGAGATATCATTTTTAATCACAAGTTCGATGACAATGCGTTGTACTTCAGGGGGATTCAAAACAGTAGGAGATATAGAAAAAGCAGGGTTAAGTATGCATGCAGGCTTTGGCACTTTAGGCCGGACAGCATCTGGGGTGGGGGTGACCGGAGTTGAGATACAACTCCTCTCTTGTCTTTCAGCAGTCCTTTTCAGGAGAAGAGCACTGCAACAGTCAGTGTCTTTGTCACTCGAGTCAGTGTCTGACCCTAACTGTGTGTTGCTAATTCTACTCACAGTCTGGTCAGGGACTTTTGATAGGACACTTACGGTTTCAACTAGCCAGGTAACTGTGGTGTCTGCTACATTTGGTATGTAACACGGGAGATCTGGTTTTAAGACATCTAGGGTTTGGGTGGAGTCAATCTCTAGGATAACTTTAGTGTGACCTGCCTGATCTGATTCCCCAACCTGCACAATCCTGACCACCTTTCCATACTCTGCAAAAGATGCTACAATATCATTGTTCTTGTCAGTCTTGGAGAAGTTTAACACACACAGATTTCTGAGCATCTAAACCAAATTCCTTCTCAACATCCATGTTTGTACACAACTCTCAAAGAAATTATATTCAAATCAATTTTAAAAAAGAAAGAAAAATAGATCTAATTAGATCTCAGAATTTAGATTGACAGGAATGACCTGTAAATGGTTTGGCTGTCAATAAAAATCCTCCTTGCTGGCTCACCACTTGTTGTAAGCTTTATGTAGCACTGAAATAAGTGGTTAATTGGTTAAATGGGCACAGTAAGATTCACACAGTAACAGCGCTGCAGTAAATAGATTCAAAAAAGGAGGATTATGGTAACAGCAAATCCACAACACACATATAGTGAGAAATATATAACTTGTATTCAACTTTTCCTCTGAAATACACAATCAAATTATATAATCAAGCCTGTAATTAAAAAAATAAATAAAATCAAATTCCCCTTAAAACATAGAGCTCTTCCCAAAAAAATAAAGGAAGGAAATGTCTCTTAAAGTCACAGTCTTTTATGGTTTCAAGAAGAAAACCTTCTACCCAAGTAGTTTTTTTTTTTAATCACTGAAAAATTATCCAATTGATCAGTGTGTATCCTTATCTGTATCCAGGAAATCTTACAATCGGATCTGAACAGCACTCCACTGGGTGTTGGCGGTGATGTCTCATGAATCAACTGGCTTGTCTTTAATCATCCATGCAGGTTAACATCGATCCAATGGAAAGAGTTTCACTCACTCACTCACTCAAAAAAAAGAAAAAAAAAAAAAAAAAAAAAACCTGCATAAATTCAGAGTATCACTCATTTACAATCAATTATCTGAATAAGTCAAAAGGTATCAGATATAGTCTCAGATTTACTAATTTGTCAAATGACATCTGTGAACATGCATTAACAATTCCCTTTACCCCCCACAAGAGCAGGAGAAAACATTCATTAGATCAACATTACTGAAAATAATACTGAAAGTAACTCACATACAGTATACACCACTATGTATGAGTAAAGCACATAAATAACACCATCCATGAATTTTATCCACAGAATATATCTTTTCTCACTCAGAAATTGTGATATTTATTCACTACCATTAACACAGTATCAGTTTATCATGTCTATGCTAGCACACATGCAAATTAGCTTAGCAGGACATGTGATGAATTTCAATATTGATTTTTTATTAACTCCGATTGGTTTTTATTACAAAATAGCTTCTACCTCTAATGTACAATTTATATAATTCAGTATTGTTGAATCAATCTTCAGTTACTTATCTTAATTTCCATCACAAACACTAATTAGCAACATCATACATTCAAATCATAAATGTAGAAACAGACATAAACACTCACCGGAATTCACAGAAACAAAATCTTTAAAGAATGATTTCTCCCCACGAAAATAAATCGTTGAAACACTAATGAACTAATAAGCGACTAGTAAATTATAATTTTTTTGTTTAACTTTCACTCAAATAATGTTCTAACTCAACAGGTTCTCTGCATCTGTCCTCTTCACAAGATGGCCACAAATTGACTAGTGATGGATGTTCATTTTGAATTAATCTTTTATGTGACTCAGAAGAACGAGTAGTCTCAGAGTGTGATTCGTTCATTTTGTGTTGGCCGTGCATGTGCATGTGCATTGCGCAACCTCCGTTCGTTTGTTATGTGAAAACCGCATAGGTGCTGTACAGGAAACAGAAATGATTCGTTCACCTTTCAGCTCTTTTGGTCCGAGTCGTTCGTTCTTTTGTCACGTGACAGCCGTATACGCTATGCATTGCTCAGACAGGAATCAGAAATGATTAGTTCACCTCTCGAGTCTTCTGGTCCAAGTCGTTCCTTCTTTTGTCACGTGACAGCCGTATATGCTATGCATTGCTCACACAGGAAATAGAAGTGATTAGTTCATCTTGAGTCTTCTGGTCTGAGTCGTTCGTTCTTTTGCCGCATAACAGCCGTATATGCTATGCATTGCTCAGACAGGAATCAGAAATGATTAGTTCACCTCTCGAGTCTTCTGGTCCAAGTCGTTCCTTCTTTTGTCACGTATGGCTGTCACATGAAAAAAGAACGAACGACTCATACAAGAAGATTCCAGAGGTGAACTAATCATTTCTGTTTCTCATAATTTGTCCTTGGCTGCATTATCAATTTTTCCTTATTGGGACTATAATCAAAGTTTGCGTAAGATGTATTGGGGGGATTTGGCTATTGAAAATGTAACATTTTAATTTAATTCTGCTCAAATGAACGAAATGAACAAAATGACTTGAATAAAGATTCATTCATTTTGCTGAACGAGACTCAAAGATTCAAGTCTGTAAAATTAGCTGATCTTCCCATCACTAGAACTGACTGGAACTAAACCCATCACACTCTACGTGGTTAACGCCCTCTAGGGGAGATTAACAGTTACTGCATTTTTCCAGTTAGGTGCATTTAGAATCACTATTAAATTTACAGGAGTTACACATTTTTTTCTGGCATTGAATTATGAATCATTGAAATAACTGAACATAACCGCATAGGCTACAAACCTTTAGCAGGACAAAGTCTTCTCTCTTAACATAAAGTAAAATAATAAAATGACGTGTCTAAAGGACAAGTGTGTTGATCTCCACAAGATTTCAACAGAAAACGGAGCGAAAACCAGCATACAGCATGATGCAGGCCATTCCACCTGTGTACTTCCGCCCTAGACAGCCCACTCTGTAAATACGTACAGTTTTTATCAAATTAATATGACATGTTTCCTCATTTGCCTATGTTTGGAATGAACAGAACAGAATGTATTTTAAAGTTTACTGCATGCAGGCGGATTGACGGTAGGGTGGAGCAAAATCGCTAGGGCTGCCCCCTGATAATCGACCAAACGTTAGTCGATGAGAAGCGTCTTGGTCCACAAAGTTTTGATTGGTCGGTTGGTTGCAGAAAAAAACTCCACATAAAAACGACGAACACCGGTATTACCGAAAATTTAATTAATTTATTTAAAAAACGAAAAACTTAAATCAAATACATTTCTAAATTCAAATTGCACTCCAAACAAAATGAAAAAGCAATTAAAATAATGAAGTGATAAAAGAATAATATATATATATATATATATATATATTCACACCTTTCCATTTACCGTCAGGCAACTCTCCGTCTAAACATGCAGGCGGAAAATTACTTACACAAATGAAGACATAAAAACAATTATAAATGTAAAAATAATAATTATAATGATGATAATAATCACTGAAATATAAATCATGGTTCGAGGTGAACGTGTTTTTGTATTATTTTATGTTTTAATCACAGATGTATAGGCTGCAGAGTTGTAGTCACAGTGAACTGCTCTGTGGAAATAAAGTTAACTGAACTCAAAGCACCTCCTGAGATGAGATGTCTGAGGTCATTTGCAGCACTCATAGATGATACTGTTCTTGCAAAAAAAAAAAAAAAAAAACATTTTGGAAGACTGAAACAATGAAAGAGTGAGAACCTTTTACATGCGCGTGTTCCACGAGACTGCATGCCTCCGTATCAGCGCGTCGTACATGCGCATAGATGGCTTTTCTGTCATCAGTTCTTAATAATATAATAAAGTGTGTTTCTTCAAGCTCGTGTCTGTGTGTCTACGGGCAAATTATTTGTAATATTAATTTGACAATAATACCCTAATATTAATAATAATAATAATAACAATAATAATATTTTAATACATGGGAAAATGAGCCAAATATCATCTTGACATCGTCAAAGGCATCAGCTATTGACCATCACTCTGACCATCATCTATCCCCGAGATCATCATCTGTCGGCACAACCCTAATATGCATTTCTCTCTATAAATGAACAAAATGTTCAGAAAGTCTCCTTGCTGGTTTTTCCGACACATTCAGAATCATTACCGCTTTTGCCGGTGTCACTGCAGTTTGCTTCATGCAAGCGCTTGTAAAATTAATATTTGAAAGGCTCATTATTATGGTTTAGTATTTCTCTGTAATGTAGAACACTTCTTTCTCAGCCCTGGAACTCAATAAATTTTCTGATGCCCCCCCCCCCAAAAAAAAACATTCAAGTAATTAAATTAATATCATAAACGTGCGACTAGTCGACTAATGGCTTAAACTAAGGGGACAACTAGTTGACTAGGAAAATTTTTGGTCGGGGGCAGTCCTAAAAATTGCACTCGCTCTTCTTTCAGTTTTAGCACAAGCACTGAATATGTGAGGGACTCGGCATGAAGGCGAAGGTAGAATCCAAATGCAGGAAGTTTATTTACAGTCAGCATACAAATCCAAAACACAAGGCAGAGACGTAATCATTGAAGCAGGCAAATTTGTTGTTAACAGGTAATCAGTCCATCCAGGCAAACAGAGCAAAACAGTAATCCAAAATCGGTAATCCAGTAAAGCAGGCACAATGGTCATAACAAGTAGGCAATGAAACAGGCAATGAGAATAACACTTCATAAGGCAGTGAAACTGGCAATACTTCGCAAAGTCACAATGGAAAAGCATGGCTATTTATATGGTTCAAACAGGAAGTCACCATAGAAGAAAACGGTTTAGTGTCAGTTTTCGGGAGAGGGCTCCCTCTGGCGGTCGGCTGAAGGGATACCAGCCTCATTTGTTACAGAATATGGCGAACCCTGATTGGATTAGAAGCTTGATGGACCAGACACTGAGTAATTTTTTTTTTTCATTGGATCCATTAAGTTACTCAGAAAAAAAATGAACTTCACATAAAATTAAACACTTCTTCTAAGATTAACCTACAGTATCTATGACTAAAAAATTAATTTTAAAATGTTTTGTAAATTGTTTTTTTTTTGGGTGGGTGGGGGGGGGGGGGGGGGGGTTATATATTCATGTGTGTATTCATTAATTAATAATGAAGTAATTCCTTCATGTTTATGTGGTAAAACTTGACTCATTACTTATGTGTTACCAAAATTATTTTAAAAAGACCTCCAGCAATATCAAATCTGCTGAATTTAATAATTTGTAATGAACAGAAGAGATATCCCAAGGAATACACATGTTGGGCACATACAGTACATCTGTAAGCTGACTATGATAATCTACCAGACACTGTAGCCATGATTTAGAGAGCTGTTATGTTCATAAATTAATTTCAGCAAAGAACACACGTGAGGCGCATGTTTCTCTGAAGGTGCATTTCATGATCACAATAAAAACATAATCATTCACATTTTAGACACATGTTAATGTTTTGGTTAGTAATTAATTAGTAGTTATTTTAAATTACCCATAGTTAGTAGATAGTTCTCAATGAGGAAAATCAAATTCAGTAATTATTAATTACCTAACAGTGAACTACCTCAGTCATCAGTTCGCTATTACTTACTGATTGGTTAATCATGCTTCCATATTAATTAAATGTAACTAAAGTGTTAATGTAGTACTACTCATTAATTCTGCATTAATTCCTGCATAGTTACCTATTAATGACGGACCATTATTATAGTGTTACCAAAAAATTTGTTCATGTTGTTGCCATTTAGCAAAAGACTAAAACAAGATCAGATAAAAGTTCCAGTAGAATGAGAGAAATCATTAAAATCATCAAAAAACTTAAGTAATGGAGTAATATGTCAGGATTTATATTTATTTCACTCAGTTTATTTGGTTTAAAAAACAACATGTAGGGATAAGCAGTGTACACTCTCAGTACAGTCTTGAGTTGCGCAATCCTTTCGAAGTCATTATTATATTGTCATTTTATGTACAGAACAGTCTGTAGTGTAATAGCATTTGTTAAGTTATATGGTTTTTACTTTAGAAAGCTTAAAAAAAGAGGAACAGAAAAACAATCAGATTCATGTCAGCAGACAACAACATTACATCATGCACTGAATGAGGACAATTATGAACATACATTAATAGAATGAAATTGTTCACAAAATTGTATTAATATGTATTTGTATGTGAGCCGGCCTATACATGAATTTAAATGGTTTATTGAAAATACAGTATATACATATATGTTTAATAACATATACAGTATATATATAATTTAATAAAAAACAAAACAAAACAAAAAAACAGGTTTTTGTTTCGGATATAATACAGTTTGTAGTTTTTTCTGATTTCCCTCTGGATCTGACTTGACAGCTGAGAACATCTGCTTTATTTCTCTCTCTCTCTCTCTCTCTCTCTCTCTCTCTCACACACACACACACACACACACACACACACACACACACACACACACACACACACACACCTAACACTACAGCACACAGAGAAAGTGAAAGAGAGATGGAGAGTGTGAACAGGCTCATTCAAATGTCATGCTTATTCTGTGGAGTGTTGACCCTGAGGCCCTGCCAGTTCAAAAATCCATTATATTGTATAGCTGTTGCCAGAGCTAAAATGAGAAGTCAGAGGCAATTTTGGATAAGGTGTTCAGAGAGAGAAAACAGAGTTAGGAATATATCATAATACAACAGTAGAGATGATGCTGTTTCAGCTGCTATTACACATTACATAAAAAAAAACTCTCCACACGAATGTAATGAAGGCAATATTTTGTGTATTCATCAACTACATCAGCAACATTTTTCGTGCATGTTGTGTCTTAAAACCCATGAAAAAATGATTTTCTTTGAGCTTGTTTTGATGAAATGAGATTGCATTGTTTGCCCATTGGCCATGAACACAATCCAACAAAACATTAAAGAGAGACTCAAGAAATCTATTCACCACTCATTATTCACAGTAATACATATTTTCCCCATCTGTGCAAAATTGCATTTGCAGTGTTTATTATCTTTTTGATTGTGTTCATTGATAGCTCTATCTCTGTGGCTTCATTTGTTATCTGTGTTTTGTTTAGAGCTGTGAGCATTCTGTGGGTTTTGCTCGGGAGCAGAGCAGAAGTCATTTGGAGCATCCTGTCAGTTCTGCTGTGCTTTAAATTAGATGGAGAGACTGCGTGAGTAAGTAGTAATGGAAGTTGGAGGCAATAGACAGTGAAATAAAAACCAACGCATTTCAATACAAGGCTCATTATGACCTTTTCCACAAAATCACCAAACAAACTCGGACTGGAGAATTATTCAAGTGGAATCTCCCACTTACAGACAGCTCTTTTATTTCTCTATCGCTGCACTATGTGTTCTGTTCTATTCTATTCTATTCTATTCTATTCTATTCTATTTTATTCTATTCTATCCTATTCTATTCTAAAGGTGAAGTGTACAATTTATTATGACCTTAATTTTATAAGGATCTACTGTATCTGGCATTTGGACAAAATATATTAAGCACATTGTGATGAGGAGGAGGGCGTGGCCGGGCTGTGAGGATGCACTCCCGGCGCTGAGTTGCCTAATCAGTGGGAGGAAAATAAGGGAAGAGCCGGGGATGCCAGAGAGAGAGAGAGAAAGAGACAGACGCACACGAAGCCGAGTGTGTGCGTCAGTGATTTATATTGCTGTGTTTTCAGTTTGATGTTGTGTTGTCATTAAAGTTCGTTGAATGTGGATTCGGCTCCCGCTTCCTCCTTTCCCTGATGAACAAAGATCTGTTACACACATACATACACCTAGAAAGTAAAAAACCAATATGATCGCGTGGGAAGTTGGCAAGTTATTTATGAGACTTCCAATACCCTTGGATTGGTCACATTAAGCTGACTCACTGACAAGCCCCATCTCCTATCAGACATTTTTTGCATCGGCTCCAGCATGTTTGCCTTCCCTTGTGGTGCGACTGGAAGCATGTGTCAGCAGTGTGGGAGACCCGGTTTGGATCCCGTGTTGAAACCAGGAAGTAATTGCGTTTGCACTGGGGGCAGTGTTTCAAATTTCGGTAAGCACAGACCGAATTTAGCTAAAGAAAAGTCAACCTACTGTTTCTGAATTCACTGTGAAAATCAGTCTGAAAAAGAAAAAAAGCTTCCATCTATGCCTATGTTCTATCTATATCTTTGCAAATCAATGAAGTCCAAAACTTTTCATTCTGCGGATTTCACTTTCAATTTCACAAGGGCATGGAAGTGCGAATGAGCTTCTCTTGTGAATGCGCAAAGGAGAATCTAGATCGAAGGAGATAAATTACCAATCGTATCATCCAAAAGACATGGATTAAACCACACAAATTGTATTTTATGCTGCCTTAATGTCCTTTTTGGAGCTTGAAAGTGTTTGACCACATTGACTTGCATTGTATAGACAAACACATTATACATCCTTCCAAAAATCTTTGTTTGTGTTCCACAGAAGAAAGAAAGTCTTACAAGTTTGAGACGGCATGAGTGTGATTAAATGATGAGAGAATTATAATTTTTGGGTGAACTGTTTTTTTAAAGCCCTGTATCTCAAAACAGGTCGTGGGGCAGATAGAATCTCACAATAATAAGGTCATGTAATGTTAAAAAACCTGTTTCTAACCCAGATAAGCAGAAACAACCTAAAGAAAGACATTTGTATGTTGACTCTGATGTGCTTCAACACTTGTTTTGTTTGTTTGAGTGGTCTGACTTGTCAGCTACTGACTTAATTAATGGTGTGAGTTTGGCATGGAACAATCTGTTTGGTCAAAAAAATGGAAGACAAGGGGCAAGCCAGAGGGCCGATAGGAGTGTTTTAAAAACTTGTTTGTTTCCACAGTTTTATTTTTGGAATTCTGTTTGGTGCCACTTGCATATGGTGCATAACTAGAAGTCAATGACCAGCTCTGTCTTTCTGTGGAAAGATAATAAGCCCCATGTGGGTCAGTAATTAATAGATTAAGGCTGCGTAATAAGACATCCTGTAGTTGGTTTACTCCAGGAGCACCCACACAGGGAAATAATGTGTGTGAGCCCTTCCAGAGGTCTAAAGTAGACATTTTATGACCTTCTCACACTGCATGAAAAGAGTCAAATCTGGAAAAATGCAGGAATAGTAAACTCCCACTTAATTTCAAGTTTGTCAGATGTATTAGGGAAAAACTGGCCCAAGTAACATGTAACTGTTAACAACCACAAAAAGCCACATACCTCAATTCAGCAGACATGTAAAGGGAACTGTGAAGTTTGACGGAAATTTACAGAGGAAATTCAGCTGGTTGTGATGACTGATGGCAGTCCTGCTGTAAGGGCCTTTTATAGTATGTTAAAGACTGGCAGTTGTGAATAAAATGTGTTGGGTGCTTCAAGCTTGCTGTGTTTTCAGAGTACAGGGGAATGTAAATAACTGAAAGTTTGGCTTATTGTAGGCTACAGTGAACTACATTACTGTACAGACAAACATGCTAAAATAAACAACCTGAAATTAAAAATTGTTAACCAAACAGTGGTGATATTTAACTCAGTAATAACTACATTTTATTTTACTTGATATTCTTGAAAGACATTACAGAAAAAACTATGATTTCTTTATTTTGTTATTATTTTGTTATTTACATTTTCAGCATGTACACTGTTACCATTGTGCTTACATAATATTTAATTTAAATGACTAATGGATCATTCATAACAACTGCCAAAAGAATTTGGTCAACAGCCATGATCACTTGGTCAAGAAATGTCAACCAAACTGTATTGCAGAAAAAGCTTATAATTATACTTTATATATCGACTTGTTTCTTACATAAACCTATCGATTCACTTCAGAAGACATTCATTGATTGACTGGAGATGCATGGATTACTTTTATGCTGCCTAAATGTGACATTTGGATAGTCAAAGTGCTGGCACAGATATATATTACCTTATAAGGAACTGACAGAGCTCTATCTTCTTCTAAAAATCTTTATTTGTGTCCTGCTAAAGAAAAACAGTCATACACATCTGAGATAGTCTCAGGGTAAGTGAATAATGAGAGAATTTTTATTTTTGGGTGAACTATTCCTTTAACTGCACAGATGAAGTACACATCTGCCTGCAATATGTTCCACAAGTAAAAACATTAATGCAGAGTCAGTCTGTGTGCCCTGCAAACTCCACACATCCAGAGGGCTCCCAAAAAAATTCCTCTCTGGATGAGGGTGCAAATAAGTTACCTTTACAACAACATACTGTTAGGTCAGTGTGTTCTGCAATATGTATGTTTTTCCTGAGCAATAACATGGACGTGTTCAACAGCTTCTTTTGTACCCAACCCTGCTAAAAAGACCAGCTTAACCAGCAAGCAATTCCCATGCTGGTCTAGGCTGGTTATGCTGGTTTGGTGTTGGTCTAGCTGGTGCACCAGCATAGACATGCTTTTCACCATCAAAAACTAGCTGGTAAAGCTGCCTGACCTGGCCATTCTTATAAAGCTGGTTAAGCTAGTTTAAATGGCTGGTGCAGACACCAGCACACTAACATCCCATGCTGGCTGAACAGCACCCAAAACACAACAGAAGCTGGTGATCAGCAATGCTGGTTGTTTCAGCTACAGAAACTTTTTTTTTTAAATAAACCTATTCTGAGAAATATTTACTGGAGAAACAAGTGTAACAACTAGCCCCGGTCTCCCCTATTGTTGACAATAATAGCCCTTTTCCACCGACATGGTTCGGGTACGGGTTCCTGGGCCGGTGTGAATTCTCGAACTGTTCTGCACATTTCCACCGCAGAAAAGTCCGTTCCGGGGCCGAAAACCTGGTTCTGCACTGGCCCCAAAAGCTTGCTGGTCTCTAAGCAGGAACCGATTACGTCAGGGGGATAGTCTCTTCAGTGGCATGCAAAGAGTGGCATCACTTTGAGAACTTGAATACTGCAGATATTGTTGCTATGTTCCTCATTTGTAAGTCACTTTGGATAATAGCATCTGCTAAATGACAATATGTAAATGTAAATCTATAAAGCTCCTAGATCACATCTAATTCTCACAACTTATGCTTTCTGTAGTTTTTTGTCTTAAAAACAATTTAAACAACGATACAACCCATTGAAGAAACTGTAAGTCTATTCCTCACAGCCTCATTTTCATTCCCATCAAAAATTAAATATGCCGCTGCTCTGAATAAGATCTATAAATACTGTATTGTTGTTTATGTTACTATACCTCATCATGCTGTCATTTGCTATCATTTGGATGTTGTGCAAACAAGTCTCTGGGACACTGGGGATCTTTCAAGGAGCCCTTATGTCAGATATAGTTTTGAGGGTTGGACAAACATCGGACAGACATCCACTCTCTGTTTGCGATCTTCTGATATGGTGGCGCTGTCTGGAATGCTTTGATCACAATGACCTGATTAGTGACCTTGACCAGAAGAACACTTGTCATCAAGACTCTTGTAGATAGAATGGGTTTGTACTTGTACAGAAGTCAGTCTATGGCCCCAGGCATATGGACAACATTGCCCCCGTCTTCGCAGATAAACTCACAGAGCATGAACCATGTGTTGCCGCTCAGGAGAAACAAGGACAGCAGCACATGATCATAATGAAAACAGAAATAACAGAATGCATACAGTGGTGCAACACAAACAAACAGCAAACCTTGTCTGTGCTGTACACTTCCTCGAGCATTCAACCTCCATCCCCGATGACTCCATGGCAACAAGCTGGATTTATTCCAATGTGTGTGTGTGTGTGTGTGTGTGTGTGTGTGTTTGTGATGCAGTCAGAATGTCTGAGGTCTGTAATGAGAGATAATGTATTTATATTTGTGTAATGTTGTACTGATTGCAGTCTCACTGGACCCGGCTAAACGACAGCATCACTTCTGCTCTGCTCACTGGCTTAAAATAATTACACAGTGAATTAATACATTAGGACTCATTTTGTTATGACTGAAAGTATTCCCATCTAGATATGCAGAGCAATTTAATGGACTTATAATGACCCTTGATGGCTTTTTGTCATGTGTAATTCTGTAATTCAGATCATTATTTGATCCACATTTGGCATTTGCCTATGTTTATGAGTTATTTATATTTATATGTTTCTTTATATGTTAGATATTTGTTTTTAATATATGTATTTGTTTTTAAACATGTGATTCAGTGATTGTTAGTTTAGCCTGTGCCTTTATTTCTCTATTCCTATTAATGTTGCAGTGGATTTGTATCATATTGCTATTCTAGTATTGTGGTCTTATCGCTATATAACTTTGTTGTCTGTTAGCATACAGTACAGGTTATTTTGAGAACATGTTTGTTGTGATACAGAAGAGTTCAGTGCTGCTGAAGCTATATATAGTATAAGCTATACTGTATGAGCTAAGATTAGGGCATAGGGAATTTTTGGTTAATGATTTAGCTGCGTTTGACCACCATTATAAGGATAAATGACACATGATCAGATCATAAATCTGAATAAAATTCTCCACCATTAATATGTAATACAATGTGCTTGTATCCGCTCATAATTTATATGTAAGGAATTAGCTTAGAGTAATACTATTCTCATGGCTATTGAAAATAATATCACAAATATGTTTAGATATGTTCGGAGTGCAGATCTTTAAAAAAATCAAGTGACAAGATTATTTATCAAAATTTACCACAG
The DNA here is from genome assembly GCF_019703515.2 of Myxocyprinus asiaticus. Taxonomy (NCBI): domain Eukaryota; kingdom Metazoa; phylum Chordata; class Actinopteri; order Cypriniformes; family Catostomidae; genus Myxocyprinus; species Myxocyprinus asiaticus. The sequence goes on from NC_059345.1 coordinate 37,435,084, forward strand.
TCAAATTATCTTTGAATACAAACAAGACTTTATTGCTAATCTAAACACATAGACAAACACGACAAACAGGTTGGTGAGTAAATTGTAACAGAAGGTGAATGAAATGATCTGTACAGAGAAATGGAACTTTATGGAGTCTATAGTCAGTGCCTTAAGAGCCACCGATAATTCATTTGGTTTACCTCGATTTGCAATCGGGTTCCTCAAATTATATTAAAGAAACACCAGCACTTTCAGCGAAAATTGGAGATATAATTACATTTCCTTGCATTGCTTTGGTTCTTTGGCTCTTGTAGACAGTTCTGGTTGTTCCATCAATGTCTTGGACTTCTGTTAACATCGTGGATAGTTAGTTGCTGGAATGATGAGGCAGGGCTTTGAAGCAAGGCCTCCCATAAGGGAGACTCGCGACTCCCGTCACGTGTGTGGGTCGTAGCGCAGAGAAGACAAGAGCTTCCTCAGAACTTTATGTTCCAAACCTTCCTGGACTCATTGTGCAGATCCTGGGCAGATGGGCTAAGAGCCCAGAGGGAAGAGCATGAAGAGAGGAGAAGAGAGCAAGAGAATAAGAAGTAAGAGAGAGTTCTTCCTTGGTGGGGATGCTTTGTACTGTTTAGGTTTGTAGCACCCCAAAGGTGTCTTGAGCCAATCAGAAGTGTCTTTTGCGGGGTCACATGGTCATTTCTGTCCCTCCTTCTGAAGGTGATTGATGAGCCTTTGTCTGTGAAGACTCCTGTTTCCCGCTCAAAAAGTACATGTTTTAATCATACATTTTATACACTATATTGCCAAAAGTATTCGCTCATCTGCCTTTAGACGCATATGAACTTAAGTGACATCCCATTCTTAATCCATAGGGTTTAATATGACGTCGGCCCACCCTTTGCAGCTATAACAGCTTCAACTCTTCTGGGAAGGCTTTCCACAAGGTTTAGGAGTGTGTTTATGGGAATTTTTGACCATTCTTCCAGAAGCGCATTTGTGAGGTCAGACACCGATGTTGGACGAGAAGGCCTGGCTCGCAGTCTTCGCTCTAATTCATCCCAAAGGTGCTCTATCGGGTTGAGGTCAGGACTCTGTGCAGGCCAGTCAAGTTCTTCCACACCAAACTCGCTCATCCATGTCTTTATGGACCTTGCTTTGTGCACTGGTGCGCAGTCATGTTGGAACAGGAAGGGGCCATCCCCAAACTGTTCCCACAAAGTTGGGAGCATGGAATTGTCCAAAATCTCTTGGTATGCTGAAGCATTCAGAGTTCCTTTCACTGGAACTAAGGGGCCAAGCCCAGCTCCTGAAAAACAACCCCACACCATAATCCCCCCTCCACCAAACTTCACAGTTGGCACAATGCAGTCAGACAAGTACCATTCTCCTGGCAACTGCCAAACCCAGACTCGTCCATCAGATTGCCAGATGGAGAAGCGTGATTCGTCACTCCAGAGAACGCGTCTCCACTGCTCTAGAGTCCAGTGGCGGCGTGCTTTACACCACTGCATCTGACGCTTTGCATTGCACTTGGTGATGTATGGCTTGGATGCAGCTGCTCGGCCATGGAAACCCATTCCATGAAGCTCTCTACGCACTGTTCTTGAGCTAATCTGAAGGCCACATGAACTTTGGAGGTCTGTAGCGATTGACTCTGCAGAAAGTTGGCGACCACTGCGCACTATGCGCCTCAGCATCCGCTGACCCCGCTCTGTCATTTTACGTGGCCTACCACTTCGTGGCTGAGTTGCTGTCATTCCCAATCGCTTCCAATTTGTTATAATACCACTGACAGTTGACTGTGGAATATTTAGTAGCGAGGAAATTTCACGACTGGATTGTTGCACAGGTGGCATCCTATCACAGTACCACGCTCAAATTCACTGAGTTCCTGAGAGCGGCCCATTCTTTCACAAATGTTTGTAGAAGCAGTCTGCATGCCTAGGTGCTTCATTTTATACACCTGTGGCCATGGAAGTGATTGGAACACCTGAATTCAATTATTTGGATGGGTGAGTGAATACTTTTGGCAATATAGTGTATATCTTGGATACAACCGAATATCTAAAACAATTAATTAAAATAAACATTCCTGAAATGCAGAAAGTATCTCAACGATAGTAAACATGATGTGCTTTATCATGAATGGTTACCATTCTAGTAATATGACATGAATAAAACAAGATTAAAGATTATAATCATCAATTCATCATTTAGCAAAGTGATTACAGGTCATAACAACACCATTTTCAGAATTATCTAGCAAGGCTAAGTATTGTGTACATTTTGGTACAGAAAGGTAGATTCTGTGCATTTTAGAGGCTTAAGTCAGCAAAGTACTGTGAATGTACTTTGTGTGAAATGTTCATAGATTAAGATGAGATGTCTTAGTATTAGAATTGTGTTGTCCATTGCAAACATGAGGGTCTCATAAGTAGGGCATTCCTGATTTACAACATGGATGAGGAAGATTTTTGGTGTGTCCACGGAACTCTCTTTGTTCTCAAGACGGTTGACACTCAGCAGAGCAGCTTTTAATGGACTCTTTTCAGTCCTCTGTGTCTTAGTTAATAACTTGGAAGGAAAATATCAGTTTACATCCTGGATTTGAATCATTTTGCATAGAAATAGTTAATTCTTCTGCCCATAAGATCCTACATATCCCCTCTTCGAGTGGAAATGGTTGAAATGTGGGCATTGCCGATCGCTGAAACATAGGCAGAAGAAGAAGACAAACACAAACAAACAACAAGACAACACCATCAAAGCTAAAGCACTGGTGCAGAATAATTAATTTTTCAGTAGGTGTTCTAGCATTCAGATAAATCTTGAGATGTTTTGGTGCTATTTGGACTCTTTCACGATTGTTCGGGTTTAAGAGTCATCTTTAATTATTGATTTGATATTTTCTTATAGTGGTTGGATGTGTTATGGTGTATTGTAAAAACAGTTTGAACTATGTAAGACTGTTTTAGCTGTGTGTAAGACTGTTTTAAACTGTGTCAGACTGTTTCAAGCTCCCTTTTTTTCTGGGATTTCAGAGCTCTTGTCTGTCGACTTGATTTCGGTGGACCCATTAGAAGATTGGTGCTTTGTGTCATGATCTTCTGTATGACTGAGTTTCTGTCATGTTGTGAGTTAGGATGTGGTTGAGGTCCATAAGCCGGTGTCGTGTCGGTCACTCTTGTATCTGGCACCTATGTTCCTATCATTGTTTGAGACAGGATGTGTATGAATTGTCTTTTTGGTCGGCCTTGTGTGGATTTTGCTTGAAGTATGCTGTGAGTAGCTTCAGCAGTTCTGGTGAGTCTTCTGCAAGTGGCTTATCTGGTTCTTGTGCAGGCTGAGTTCTGTGTCTGTCTGCACAGTATTGAAATGGCTTTTGCCATCGGTTGCCTTTAAATGTCCATCTGGGTTCCTATGTCATCCTTTCTTTGGATGGCTTGAGGGATGTGGTTTGTTCCACAGTTTCTCCCAGTGGCTGGACATTTGGGTCTGGCGCTGATGTGGGGGTCACTCTCTTGATCATCATGAGTGAAAAGTGACAGTTTTTCTATAATATTTTTCTTGATTTTTTATAAAGTACTTACCAAACTCTGAGGAACACAGCTTTTTAACAAGTTGTTTCTAAGGGCCCTACGATGAAGCATTCGAAGTCCCCAGGTCTTAGCACCAAAGTTAAGGTTATTTTCATCTGGTCACACAGGAAGTGCCCACATGCAATCTATTTCAAGGCCACCAAATAGGTGGTCCATGGACAGTCATTTTTCATGCAAAATCAACATTTTCAAGAATTGTGGGTTATGTAAACGTATTCAAGGAGAAGCCCTGAGCACCGTGCATGTGGTTTAATCCCAAAACTCATCCTAATAACTATAAATTATCTGATGAATGTACTGGTGCATTTAGGCCTCTCAGGCAGTCTGTCTCATAGGCTTCTATTACAGGCAGAGAGATCTATTGAAATCAATAAAAAATTCTTTTTTGCATCCTAGGCCTTAGTCCAGTTATTATCTAATACTAAGAAAATAACTTAGACAGTTATTTTTTCTATAATATTTTTCTTGATTTTTTTTAAAGTACTTCCCAAACTCTGAGGGACACAGCTTTTTAATATGTTGTTTGTAAGGGTCCTACGATGAAGCATTCAAAGTCCCCAGCTCTTAGCACCAAATTTAAAGCTGTCCATGAAACCCCTATGGAATTGCATTGGTTTAATGGGCAAGTAGGACATCTAGAAAGGGGGTTCTGAAGGCCACAGGACCTTGAAATTTGAGATCCTCAAATCGGGCTCCAAAATTTGGGGGCTCTAGAACCTTCCTGAGCAAAAAACACATATCTCCACTTTTGGCAATTTTGACTTTTACCATAGACGGAATGTGCCGAATGACCTCTTCCTGCTGTTTGAATTGTGCATCAAAATGACCAATGAAATGTCCAGACCAATGTCTGTTTAACAAGTATCTTGTAAGACTGTTTATGAGAAAAATAGTTTTTCCATGGTCTTGAAAAATTTGTTTTTTGGAGAAACATGTTTTTCATCAGACAGCGACAATATACTGTTGTACAATTATTATTTTTTTTTTTTATTAAAACCAGCAAAAATAAAGACAGTACCAAGAGTGTACTACTATGATGTATAAATACTAATTTAAATAATGTTTTAAAATTTAATTAAAGAAAATGTTATAATGACCATCTTTTTTCGCATTGCGGTAATGATAATTGGGGGTTAAAATGTGTGTAACTTTCATTAAAATAAGGCAGTACCAAGAGAGTACTATTTTGATGTATAAATACATAAACATTTGACATGTCATATTTGTGAGATCAAACCACAAATACTGTCTGAAGTCATAATTTCTGAATGAGTTAAAATCCTTCTGGTTGAGGGGAAGAGGAGGATCCATTGCATTTTCTACTGGAAATCATCTCAGTTTAGACAAAGTGGGTGAAAATAGAGAGAGAAATGAGTGGGGCAGTGGTCTGGGGAGAGAGAAAGGTACATTCTGCTCTGCACGATAATGAATCCTTTGTCAGGAAGAATCCATCAATGGTCACCAGGGGGAGGGAGATGTCAGGGAAAGTTATGGTTTGTTGGTTTTTTAACTCACATGGTCTGCTCCAGCAAAGTAATTCAGGAACAAAAACTGTCATGTTTTTGTACTTCATCTATTTGTATCACTGTCAAGTGGAAAAGAGAGAAATACGGTGCTCACAACACAATGCACAATAAATTCTGGCTATTTTGAAGACAAGCAGTAGAACATTGCAGACCTCTAACATAAATACAGACACATATACTTATGCTCATACGATCTGCTCAGTTCATAACAGAGACAAACTTTCTCTTTCTCTTAAGTTTTCACAGCACATTTCGCTCTGAAAGAGAGAGTTTAGACATATGTGGATATGACTACTCCCACAATTTCAACTAATAGGCCTACACAGATCTTTTGCTCTTAATTACCTTATCTCTCATTCAGTTTCTGATATTAACCTTTTTAGCTGTTGAATGATGACAACCTAATTTTTAATGCAGTCCACAGACATGCTGTAACTGTCAGTCTTTCTCTTTCTCTCTTCCTTTATCATATATAGCCCTAGGCTATCATTCTTTATGTGTGTAGCTAGATTTGGGGTACTCGAGTTTGGACTTGGACTCGAGTCCGAGTCACGAGTCCAATTTTAATAGACTTGGACTTGTCACGGCTCAGATGCATTTTTACTCTGACTTGACTCGGACTCGAGCCTTTGGGACTCGGGATTTTTTTCCGAGTCCATGACATTTATGATGCAATGAAAAAATAAATAAATAAAAAAACAAAACATAAATTAATGAACACATCTCTGTCTGCAAGCAGCTGTATTAGCCCCTGAAGTCATAGATGTAGCCAGAGTTGTTTCACTGTGTTTAAGCAAACACATGCACACACACATATGCACGTGCATAGGCACACTCATCAGTCAACCAATACGTTTGAATGTTACTACAGAGACTACTGTATAACATCTACTACCAAAGTGGCTGGCAAGACAAAAACATAAAGACGGGTATGTATCCAATGTAATAGAAACAGTTTCACATGACATGGGACCTGACAACTGGTAAAATTGCATGTGAAGTTTGTGAAGCCAAGACGGTGCTCGCACTGTGGTTTCATCGTGGTTAAAAACTTAAAATCAAGAACTTCATTTAGTCAAGTCACCCACATCATGTCTCTCACAGTTACTAAAAACAGCATATCGAAATAAAAATACATATAAATACTGTAGTATTAATATTGGATATTATGTCTTTTTAGGCGTAATGTATCTACACATGTAGACTTCTGTAGTCTCTTGTGGTCCATGCAGTGATGTCAGCTTGAACTGATCCATAACAGCTTGATGAATTAACTGTGTAACTTTTTAAATAGTCGGAGGAAAAAAGCATTATTGCTTAAGCAGACAGCAACTCTAAACAGATAAACAGCACCTATTTATTACTGATTGACTATATTCAAAGCATTGACGAGCTGCTTAAAATACATTCTTTTACAGCATTTGTCCACCATTCACAACATTCAACCATGAACAATAAAATATTAGGATATTTTGAGCAGTGAAATATTTTGTTTATAATTTAATTATAGACTATAAAATAAATGTATTATTCTATGACAGTTTGTGTATGAAGCTAAACTTCATGTTACAAGTTTAATTTAGTTGGTTATGCCGTTTTTATTTGAAATGTTTATTTTATTTTTATAGTAAACCACTGGATAACTTATGCACGTCTTTTTTTAGCCTATATCTCTGACACTTTTGAAGGACAATTCTGTTAAATTTATGACTAAAAATTATTATTCTCCATGTTTTTGCATTAAAGAAGAGCTCAATGAAAATTTCTTTTGTTGGTATTTAAAGATTTCAGACTGATTGCAGACCAACATGGCTGCCGCTCAAGCAAATATCAATTATTATTATTTTTTTCTTTTTTTCTGCGGCAACAGCTGCGAGATGCACACGGACGCATCAGGGATTTAGGTACATGAGCAGCACTCAGAACTGCCTGCATTGTGTGGTGTTCCGCAAATTAACTAGAAAATCATGTCCGTGACGACATGGCCCTAATATTATCAATGGGCTTTTCCAGTGTTTTTGGATGAAGCATTTGCAGTCAAATTGTGAGATGTAACTTCTCAGTGAGCGCTAATTAGCGCTATCGGCAGATAGAGAAAAAAAGATTCAGAAAGAAATCTCAGTATAGACTATTATTTCTTTAGATAGGTATAATTTTATATAAAACTAATTTAAATTGACAAATTATAAATGAAGTAGAAATAAAAAATGAAATTCAAATTCAAAAAAATAATAACTCTGGTTGAAATGACTAACGCAGCTTTCACTTTCTTTAGTCTATGTTTGTGTGGAGGGGGAAATTCAACAAATAATTGAAATGTCAACAGAATGCAATAAGAATTGTGTTGAAGGACAGTTTTGTCTTCATACACCTAAAGCATATGCTTTCATTCTGATACCACTTTGAAGTCTGTTTAGCAGGATACTAATCATAAAATGTATATATGAAATGCAGCAGAGGTGTTTTTGTTACATTTATATTGACAAACTGTTTTTCTTAGTTGTGAAGTTTAAAATAAGTTTAAAATATTGATGTTGAGTTTATGGTTACAATTTTAATTCAGATTCAGATAGTGTTGGGTTCGAGTCCACCTTAGTTGAGTCCAAGTCTTTAAACAATTGAGTCCGAGTCCAAAAGGGGCCGAGTCAGACCCAAGGCCGAGTCCGAGTCAAGTCCGAATGAATCAGTTCATGAATCTGAATTCAAACTGTAAACGTAAACTCAACATCAATATTTTGAGCTTATTTTAAACTTCACAACTAAGAAAAACAGTTTGTCAATAGAAATGTAACAAAAACACATCTGTTGCCTTTCATATATATATATATATTTTATGATTAGTATCCCGCTGAACAAACTTCAGAGTGGCATATGCTTTAGGTGTATGAAGATAAAACTGTCCTTCAACACAATTCTTACTGCGTTCTGTTGACATTTCAATTATTTGCTGCTTTTTCCCCTCCACTCAAACATAGACTAAAGAAAGTTAAATCTGTGTTAGTCATTACAACCAAGGTTATGTTTTGAATTTTAATTTAGTTTTTATTTCTACTTCATTTTCAATTTGTCAATTCAGTTTAATTTAGTTTTATTTAAAATGATCCCTATCTAAAGAAATAATAGTCTATACTGAGATTTCTTTCTGAATCTTTTTTCTCTATCTGCCGACTGATTTAAGTAAATACAGTAGGCCTACATTCAAATGAGTCAACACAGTAATAATTAGCACTTGCTGACAAGTTACATCTCACGATTTGACTGCAAATGCTACATCCAAACACATTGGAAAAGCCCACTGATACTATTAGGGCCATGTCGTCACGGACATGATTTTCTAGTTAATTTGCGGGAAACCGCATATTAACCATCTGTTAACACCATCTGACTTGGCCCCTTTTGGACTCGGACTCAATTGTTTAAAGACTTGGACTCAGCTGTGGACTCGAACCCAACACTATCTGAATCTGAATTAAAATTGTAACCATAAACTCAACATCAGTATTTTAAACTTCACAACTAAGAAAAACAGTTTGTCAATATAAATGTAACAAAAACACCTCTGCTGCATTTCATATATACATTTTATGATTAGTATCCTGCTAAACAGACTTCAAAGTGGTATCAGAATGAAAGCATATGCTTTAGGTGTATGAAGACAAAACTGTCCTTCAACACAATTCTTATTGCATTCTGTTGACATTTCAATTATTTGTTGAATTTCCCCCTCCACACAAACATAGACTAAAGAAAGTGAAAGCTACGTTAGTCATTACAACCAGAGTTATTATTGTTTTGAATTTGAATTTCATTTTTTATTTCTACTTCATTTATAATTTGTCAATTTAATTTAGTTTTATATAAAATTATACCTATCTAAAGAAATAATAGTCTATACTGAGATTTCTTTCTGAATCTTTTTTTCTCTATCTGCCAATAGCGCTAATTAGCGCTCACTGAGAAGTTACATCTCACAATTTGACTGCAAATGCTTCATCCAAAAACACTGGAAAAGCCCATTGATAATATTAGGGCCATGTCGTCACGGACATGATTTTCTAGTTAATTTGCGGGACACCACACAATGCAGGCAGTTCTGTGTGCTGCTCGTTTACCTAAATCCCTGATGAGTCCATGTGCATCTCGCAGCTGATGCCACAGAAGATACATTTTTTTTTTTTAAATTAACATTTGCTTGAGCGGCAGCCGTGTTGGTCTGCAATCAATCTGAAATCTTTAAATACCAACCAAAGAAAATTTCATCAAGCTGTTCTTTAACTGCAAAAACATGGAGAATAATAATTTTTAGTCATAAATTTAACAGAATTGTCCTTCAAAAGTGTCAGAGATGTAGGCTAAAAAAAGACGTGCATAAGTTACCCAGTGGTTTACTATAAAAATAAAATAATATAAAATAAACATTTTAAATAAAAACATCATAACCAACTAAATTCATCTCATAACAGGAAGTTTAGCTTCATACACAAATTCTATCATCAAATTATGCATTTATTTTATAGTCTATAATTAAATTATAAACAAAACATTTCACTGCCCAAAATATCCTAATATTTTATTGTGCATGGTTGAATGTTGTGAATGGTGGACAAATGCTGTAAAAGAATGTATTTTAAGCAGCTCATCAATGCTTTAAAATAGTCAATCAATAATAAATAGGTGCTGTTTATCAGTTTAGAGTTGCTGTCTGCTTAAGCAATAATGCTTTTATTCCTCCAACTATTTAAAAAGTTACACAGTTAATTCATCAAGCTGTTATGGATCAGTTCAAGCTGACATCACTGCGTGGACCACAAGAGACTACAGAAGTCTACATGTGTAGATACATTACGCCTAAAAAGACATAATATCCAATATTAATACTATTTATATGTATTTTTATTTCGATATGCTGTTTTTAGTAACTGTGAGAGACATGATATGGGTGACTTGACTCAATGAAGTTCTTGATTTTAAGTTTTGAACCATGATGAAACCACAGTGTGAGCACTGTCTTGGCTGCACAAATGCCACACTCAATTTTACCAGTTGTCAGGTCCCGTGCCTTGTTTAGTTTCTATTACATTGGATACATACCCATCTTTATGTTTTCATTGTGCCAGCCACTTTGGTAGTAGATGTTACACAGTAGTCTCTGTAGTAACATTCAAACGTATTGGTTGACTGATGAGTGTGCCTATGCATGTGCGTATGTGTGTGTGCATGTGTTTGCTTAAACACAGTGAAAAAACTCTGGCTACATCTACGACTTCAGAGGCTAACACAGCTGCATGCAGACAGAGATGTTATCATTCATTTCTGTTTTGTTATTTATTTATTTTTTTCTTTGCATCACAAATGTCATGGACTCGGCTGGACTCGGAAAAAAAATCCCAAGTCCCAAAGGCTCGAGTCCGAGTCAAGTCTGTGACAAGTCCAAGTCCATTAAAATTGGACTTGTGACTCAGACTCAAGTCTGAGTCCAAACTCGAGTACCCCAACTCCACAGATTCATTCGGACTTGAACTCGACTCGGACTTGGCCTGTTATGGACTCAGTCTTGAGTCAGATTTGGCCCCTTTTGGAATCGGTCTCAACTCGGACTTGATTGTTTAAAGACTCGGACTTGACTCGGACTCGACTAAGGTGGACTCGAACCCAACACTATTGTTAGCATTTGGAGAGCTCTTATCCCTTTAGCGGCTCTCTGTTTAGCTAGCCTACTTTCTCCCACAATGTAAACTGAAGAAATACTTCATGAAGTTCACAGGGGTCATTGTTAATGCTTTGCCTGAGGAAGAAAAAGACGAAAGAAATAACACAGTCAAAATTTTCATTGCAGCTTTCAGATTAGAGTATACATACGTGGAGACGAAAATAAATCAAACCCTGGCAAGCAGAGCTTGACCTGTCATGTCAGAAGAATGTACTGTTGACTCGTCTCTGTATGTTTGGGCACCGACACAGTGCTAACAGAGAATGGACTGATCTGCCACCAGCACTGAGAGAGGAGGGGGAAAGAAAGAAAGAAAGAAAGAGAGAGAGAAATCTGCAGTAATTGTTCTCATGAGTGAAACTGATTCACACTCAGTGATGTGTGAAATGACACTGGCAGATGACATGGGCTGTAGTGTTGTTTCACAACAGAATAACACAGCACACTTTTAAAAGCAGTTATCAACACCAAAACTGTGTGAGAGAGAAATGGGTTGTTTTATGTTATCAGTCACAAGGAAATTAGACTGCCAAATGTGTCTATTATGGTATAAATGAATTTATAGCTAGAGATGAAAACAGAGTGAGAGAACAAACAGTGATCTTGGCAATAGGGAGAAGTGGGTGTGTGGTATTGTGTGCACATGTGAAAGTGATTAAGGTCTTTACTGTAGGTTTCTATATGAAATTGTTACACTGACTTTTTTTTTTCTCCAAAAATTTAAGATGTATCTGTATTTTCATATACAGTATATGGTGTAGTGTAGTGGCTAAAGCTAAGGCTGGTAACCAGAAGGTTGCTGGTTCAAATCCTGCAAGGAACAAGCTGTGAACTCTCACCACTGTGCTCTTTGAGCAAGACACTTAACCTCTGGTTGCTCCAGGGATATTGCCCATTCCATAAGTGTACTGGTAGTTGCTTTAGATAAAGGTGTCTGCTAAATTACGAATATGTGAGAAGGACAGATGTATAAATATACACCTATAATTCATTAAAAAAAATAAAAATAATAATAATAATAAAAAAAAAACAAAAAAAACAAGCACAGAGAGAGAATGAAAAAGTGAGATAAATGTCTCAATCACAGATCAAATCTCCTGTGCAAAGCACTATTAATGTGGCATGCAGAGAGTTGCTGCCTATGTAAAGCACTTCAAATTGGTCACTTAAATTGGTTCCTTAGAAGCCAGCTGCCTATATGGGCAGTGGTGAGGCAGCTCAGTAGGTTGTGGAAAAGAGCTCATGTGTATAGGTGGGGAATATACATGTAGTTGCTGATCACACTTTAATTACTTTCAATTCAGTATAAAACTGTGTTGTTTATTTGTGTTGCTTTATTATTATTACAATTAAATTGTACAAAAAAGTCACACACACACACACACACACACACACACACACACACACACACATATATATATATATATATATATATATATATATATATATATATATGTATGTATTAGGGATGGGCATTTAGAGTAATTTCAGTAGTTCACATGTTAATGTAATTCTTTAATAGAGGTAAAGGTAAATGGATGTGGCTGGCTGTCCATAATGGAGGGCTCAAGCTCGAGACTCAACCCAAGCTCTGAAGACTGCGGATTTTACTTAAGTTTAATAATAAATAGACAGAAGGTGCAGTTGGGGTGGAGGAGGATACCGGAAGAATTGTCACAGTAGTGAGGTAAGCAGCAGTTTATATATTGTATGCTTACTCTGGCGTAGTGATTGGTCAGGTTAAATGAACATGCTACTCCCGAACTTTGTTTGTAAACTCCATTTTGTATATCAGTGAGGATTCTAACAGATGAAAAAACAAGTAATCGATTAATTGAAAATTAGAATTTAAGCTTTAACCTTCAACCTTTGAACCTGTCATTCTTATGAAAAATGCATAAAAAATAACATCCAGATTCAAAAATGACAAACAAACAAAAAAAAAATTAATTGCATATTTAAAGCTGAACGAGTACTCGATTATATGATTACTTGTGCACATCCGTAATATATATGATACACTGTAAATACAGTATGTGTGTGTGTGTGTTTGGATGTGTGCTGTGTGAGAAAGATTAATACTATAGAACAATGTTAGCACACTCTCTCCTGAGAGAAAGTTAGTGTAAACAGAAAGATCTAATTCCGAAGTCTCTATGTCTTCTGCTGACCCCTGATCCTTCAGGCCTGTGACTGATGAAGAAAAAAATGTGCTAATTTTGAGCAAGAGTCTGGCTGATTGGTGGAGTATAAACACATAGAGGTAATTACAGTGACTGATAATACCAGCTAGTAAACTAGGGTAATCTAAAACATAAATCATCAATTTAGATCAGACTTAACAGTTCATACTTGATTCTACAGTGAGATAAATGCAGTACAGAGAATTGTACTGTACACATGGCAGTAAAGAGTTATATAGTATAGATGAGATTCATTGTTCACTGTCCTCTGTAGGTCCCCGCAATGTCTGGTGACCTAAACCAACTGAGATTTCACCACACACACACACCAACACTAACACTTACTGAAATTCACCTTTGATAAACACATTGCTTTACAAGTCATCATAATGAAGTTGTTAACTGAAAATGTTTTACACAGGCTATAGCAGATTGTTGGATTACATCATAGTCAAATCTGAGACAGTATTTTCATGCATTTTAAATGCGTCTCCTGTGACCACTTGTGATTTGATTAATGTAGGAACACTTGAACACTTCACATGTGCATTTTGTTTGATCTACATTTATTCATTTAGCAGATACTTTTATCCAATGCAAATGATCTGTTTTCTGCATGTAGATGCCATGCAAGTTGTTGCATGATGTCTTATGCACGTATGGGCTTTATCAAACCTTTAATCAGATGGTTGTTTTCTTTTTAAAACCATACAATATCTAACTGTTAAAGTAAAAAATAAACAAAAAAATATTGGTTTAAAACTAAAAAAACAAAACAAAAAGCAGCATGAAACTTTGTTAAAAAATTATTTTAGTGCAGTGGTTAATTGACATTTGATTAGCCACTCTCTCTCTGTAGTCCAGGACGCATTAGTGTTACACTACAGATGCGATGTGGTCAACTACCTTCAAATACGATTTGAGTGATGTGATCATATAACATTGTGGACCTATTACACCTTTCTTTAGCACTGTCCACTTGTGATTGGATTGCCTAAAACAGATGTTAAAGGGATGGTTCACCCAAAAATGAAAAGTCTCTCATCATTTACTCACCCTCATGCCATCCCAGATGTGTATGACTTTCTTTCTTCTGTTGAACACAAATGAAGATTTTTAGGAAAATATCTCAGTCCTGTTGGTCCATACAATGCAAGTGAATGGTGACCAGAACTTTGAATGTCCAAAAAGCACATAAAGGCAGAATAAAAGTAGTCCATACGACTCAAGTGGTTAAATCCAGATCTTCAGAAGCGATATGATAGGTGTGGGTGAGAAACAGATCAAAATGTTTGTCCTTTTTTACGATAAATGTCCACTTTCATTTTCACTCTCTTTTCTCCTGAGAGTTTTTCTTCTTTTGTTTTTTGTTATTTGCATTCTTCTGCATATCGCCACCTACTGGGCAGGGAGAAAAATTTTAAGTAAAAAAGGACTTAAATATTGATTTGTTTCTCACCCACACCTATCATATCGCTTCTGAAGACATAAATTTAACAAATGGAGTCGTATGGATTACTTTTATGCTGCCTTTATATGCTTTTTGTACCTTCAAAGTTCTGGTCACCATTCAGTTGCATTGTATGGACCAACAGAGCTGAAAAATTATATTTGTTTGTGTTCAACAGAAGAAAGAAAGTCATAAACATATGGGATGGCATGAGAGTAAATGATGAGAGAATTTTCATTTTTGTGTTAACTATTCCTTTAATACCAGTTGTATACATGGCCTTATATAAACACATTCAAACAAACACAGCTGTTAGGCTGCATGTATCCCATGTGACTTTGCTATATTTGTCTGTTGAAAATGAGTAGGAAGAAAGGATTAAACATTAAGGTTAATTAAGAAAAACTCACAATCACTGATGAGAGTGACTCGAATGTTTAAAGTACCACTATCTTAAGAGAGAGAGAGAGAGAGAGAGAGAGAGAGAGAGAGAGAGAGAGAGAGAGAGAGAGGAGGAAAAAGGGAAGGAGTTTAATAGTGAGGCAACCAAGTTTGAGGGCTTATAAAATGTATCAAATGAAAGTCACATAAACAATACTATACAGTATATACTACAACACTTGCAATACTAATAAGTGACTTAATTAGTGAAACTAATTAGTGAAACGTCTAATTAAACACTCATTGTGAGATATTCTAGTGTCTACAAGCTAAATTAAATACCTCATTAAATATTATATTTCTTTGCAGTCTGCAATGTTTATACACTGTGGTTAGTTTTATTAAACAGTCAAATGCATGGTTTGCATTACCTGTCATTTTGAATCTCATCTTAATTGCTGTTTAGGATAGGGAAAGTGTTTTAATTGTCAGCAATTCCTTGCTGACCCACAAGGACAACAGTTGAATAAACATACTAAATAATGTCTTAATAAAAATCTAAAAATATAGGGGTCAGGATTAGGGGTTGGGGAAGGGTTAGGGGATATAAAATATTATTAGCTCAGTGAA